>NC_056734.1:140134688-140434688 GCF_019279795.1 Protopterus annectens | reverse complement strand
AAAGGATTCTGTGGTCTGGGCCGTATTTTCCACAGGCCCGGGGGCTTTGAAGGATTCCACCTCAGTTTTGAGGAGTGTGAAATTTGCTTTAGAGAAGCTTTTCACTGTGGTTTTCTGGACAGGGGGTGGGGTCGGGATGTGAATGTCCAGTGAGATTAGCTTATGGTCTGATCTTACCAGTGAGGGATACACTTCTGGTCTGGAGCATAGAGTCCCCATGTTGGTGATGATCAGGTCCAGTATGTTTTCCCCTCTTGTGGGAGTGGTAACAAGTTGTTCCATAGCATTTGAGTTTATAAATTCTAGGAACCTTTGGGCTAGGGTGTTGGAGCTAGAGTAATGCTCCCAGTCTATGTTTGGGTAGTTGAAGTCACCCAATATAATGGTGTTTGGAGAGACCTTCATATTTTCCAGTGTTCTCAGGAAGGCCGAATGGGGTTCCTGGGTTTGGGAGGGTGGTCTGTAGCAGGCTATAAACTGGAAGGCAGTTTTACCCACTGTTAGTTGCACATGGTTAGTCTCTGATACTTCATGCTGTGCCACCAACCTGGAGGTGTGGGTATCTTTGACGAATATTGATACTCCCCCTCCTTTTGTGGCTCGGTCCAAGTTTTGGGGCCGAAAAGCATGGTATGAGGTATAACCTGGTAGTACTGGGGTGCTCTCAGGAGCCTTGAACCAGGTTTCTGTTACTGCACAGATATCGATGTTCTCCATGCTAAGGAGAGTTTCGAGTGCGTGCATCTTGAGGTTTACACTTCTGGCGTTGAGTAGCACTACTCTTAGTTTCCTATCCCTTGTGATACCTATGGAGGTGGGTTTGTCTTTTGAGCCTTGCCTAAAAAAGGCACTATGGGGGTAGCAAGAGCCTTTGCCATTATCCGAAAGCCCTGGGGTGACAGGTGCAAGCCATCCCTAGCGAAGCATCGTGGCTTGTCAAGCATGTCATTCCAGGCTGACAGGCATTGGATCCCCTTTGAATGATACCAATACTTAAGCCAATTGTTGAAATTGATCATCTTGTCTTCATATTGTGGCATCATTCTTGGTGAGGGTGAGATGCTACTCAAGGACAGGGTCATACCGGCCTGGGCTACATGCTCAGAGAGCTCCTCTATGTCTCTTTTCATGTAGTCCAGGGAGGTACGTCTCAGGTCATTCACACCAGCATGGACAATGACTGAGTCATATTTGTACTTGCCTTGGAGTGACCTGAGTGCTTGTGTTATGTGGCGGATCCTAATGCCTGACAGGCAGCTCACCGTGACCTTCTCCTTGTTCAGCCTGGTGAGCGGGACGTCAGTGTGCCTGATGATAGAGTCACCTATTACAAGTGTATCAGGTGTGTTGTTTAGCCTTAAGGGCTGTGACGGTTTGGCACACTGGCTTTGTGAGCTATGTGTTGCACGTGTTTTGTTTTGGGGTAGCGGTTGCTTGGGTGTCTGCTTTGGAGGTCTCTGCTGCTTAGGCAGATTTTTATTTAGATCCTCCGAGTATGTTTTGTGTTTATGTGTTTGGTTTGCTGTCGTGGTAGGTTTATGTGAGACTGGAATTGTAGTAAGTGTGGTTTCCTTCTCCTCCTGACTGGTTATGCCAGTACTGAGTTGAGAGAGCGTAGCTTCCAGTTTGGCTATATGGTTGCATCTCTCACATGTGTTGGAATTTGTTGGGAGGAGGAGAGGGTTGTCTGTGTACATGTGGCAGTTGTAACATTGCCTCAAGATTCCCAGATTCACCAGCTGAACCAGAGAGGAGCTTGACAACTGACCTTTGGACATGCTAGAATAGTATTGGGAATTCCTTTATAATTGAAAAAAAGGGCCAATGGGGAACAAGGTACTCAAGCGGAGTTTGTGAGGGTGTAGTGCTTTTAATTTTTTAGTGCTGACTTAGTGAGCAAGTACCAGGTAACTTAAATGCAATGTGTTACAGGTAACTTAAATGCAAAAATGACAAACAGTAACTTTCTTTCAAGTGAAACAAGGAAATAAGTACAGTAAGCAATGCAAATATCACTAGGGATCCACAGAAGCACTGAAAAGCCGTGTTTTAGGTGGAATTAGCGTTTCAGGGAAATAACAAGCAAACAAACAACAAGCATACAAACAAAGCTAGATTCAGCAGGCCTGGATCTAGTCTATGCTACAGCAAACAAGGTGTACCAATTTCATTAAGAAACAGTTCAAATATGCAGGCACTATAAGCCTTTAACCAGAAATTCCCAGCTCAGAAGGGCAGAGTCCAGCCTCTCCTCCCACAAGAGTGCAGACCACGAACCTTCTTAATGTAAAAGAACTGGCCTGAAGCCCAAGTGCTTAAACCAGAACTAATACACTTTTAGAATAACAGACACTGAGCCCTCAATCAGCAGTTCACAACTTAGAAGGATGTAAGCTACCTGTCCTGCCACCACAGAGCAGGCCACAAACCTTCCTAATGTAAAACAACTGGTCTGAAGCCCAAGTGCTTAATCCAAAAGACTTAGAATGATAGCTACACTTTAATCAAGTTACTCCCAAGCAGTAATAAATACAATTGAATACTTTAAAGAATGCCTGGATTAGTGCTCAAGTTATACAAACAAAGCTAGATTCAGCAGGCCTGGATCTAGTCTATGCTACAGCAAACAAGGTGTACCAATTTCAGTAAGAAGCAGTTCAAATATGCAGGCACTATAAGCCTTTAACCAGAAATTCCCAGCTCAGAAGGGCAGAGTCCAGCCTCTCCTCCCACAAGAGTGCAGACCACGAACCCTCTTAATGTAAAATAACTGGCCTGAAGCCCAAGTGCTTTAACCAGAATTAATACACTTTTAGAATAACAGACACTGTTCAAAAGAAAATAATTTCAGCTTACAGTTGACCTTCTTGGGTCTCCGGTTTAAGTCAGGTTGGTCTCTCTGGGCACATGCACCTCCACTATTGGGACCATAGCATTCTTTGAACTATATCCACATTTTAGTTCTACTCTGCTCTGCAGTTCTCTGCAGGATCCTCTTACAGATTTCCACCAGTTCTCTACACAATGAGGTTACTTAGAGTCCCTACTCCACGACTCAGTCCCTCTTTACAAGAAGACATTGCCTTCTCTTTCTGTCTCTGTCTCTGTCCCTCCTTTTTATAAAAAGGGGGTGTAGCTTCTTCCATTCTAAATAGGTATGTTAGATTTTCCTTCCAGAATACTACCAGATTGTATCTCTGCATAGTCAACAACAATCACTATGGGTTGCTTTGCCACAAGAGTGCTCCAACTCAGACCTGTGGGATAAGCCATATCAACCAGCCAGATACACCTTGACTTGTCCACAGACTCACTGGTACAGAGTTATTGCTTCTTCTTGTAGTTCTCCAGTTCAGACACAGTCTCACTATACATCCAACCTGACAGCATGTAAAGCACCACAGACACTTTTGGCCATACTTATTCCTCTCTTCCATGGACTTCTCTTTCTAGGTTATCAGGTTGGTCAAAGCAGTATTTTTTGTGTATTTCCCTTATCAATAGATTTAGAACACTGGTTTCTGTTCTATTAATATGGAATAAATGGAATGATATTTTTTGGCTGTGGGCAGTGCATAATCTCTTTGCATTTGAATTTACTCTGTTCACATCATCATTTTCTGTGCTGTCATAAGGGTCTGAAATAGCAGATCACAGTTTTGCTAAGATACCATATGATGCAGAAATGCAATTTGTTTTTACTTGTTTTGCACGAATGGTTTACCTGTTAGAGTATTTTGACATCAGGTTGCTTGATATTCTCAGCCCTTTGATTCACAATTTGTATTTTAGTTGCTTACTTGTTCATAGGATCATATGAGGTTACTAGGCTAATGGCCCTGGAGCCCTTACAAGCCTAGCCAAGAGTTTATCCCCAAAAAGAAACCTCAGTAAGCACCTGTCACCCCATCAATGAGGGACACAGGTGGAACCCCTGGGGCAAATTAGTGGTTTTCCATCCACTCATCAAGGTTGAGCTTGAACAGGGTCAGCGAGGTACTCTGTTTGACATGTATGGGAAGTCAATTCCAGAGACAGGGCAAGCTCTGGGAGACAAACCTGTCTCTCCAGCAGGTTTTGTTGATGTCGCATATTAGATTCAGGCCTTTTGAGTGGGTAGTACGGGAAGAGTTTGACTTACGGATATGGAGCATCTCTAGTAGGGCAGGGTCCAAGATTGCCTTGTAGGCAAGATACAGATCACCCCTGAGCAATCTGTATAATACCAGTTAGAGTGATAGTGATTTGAGCCTGTCTACATAGGACAGGTGTTAGAGGCCATGGATTCCCTTTATGAAGTATTTCGGTAACCTTTCCAGTTGGTGCAGATGTTTGGAGAGGTACATCCCAAATGGGGTGTTATACTCAATTATTGGTCTAATGAGGGAGGAGTATAGAGAGGTAATAACCTCATTTTTTTTTCTGAATGCAATCCCTTTACTTATGAGATGAACCAAATAAAAGGCTTTTCTGACCACTGCCGCTACATAATGGTTAAATGTGAGGTTGTTATCAACCTGAGTGCCCAGGTCTCTCACCACAGGTTGTTTGCTTACAGGGTTGCCATTGATGTGGTAATCAGTAGGGGTCATGTTTTTGCCAAATGGTATGATGATACATTTTTTGCATTTAGCTTGAGGCCATGACTTTGGCACCAGTCATTAATTGCTGTGAAACCCTCTTGCAGTATGTTAACATTATCTGGGGAATCAATGGCAGCACCCAACATACAATCATCCACAAACTTGGTCAGCCACAGGCCTTTTGTCTTTGCCTGGACCTCTGAGAAATAGATGCCAAACAGTAGGGGTCCCAGGACAGATCTCTGGGGAACTCCACTAGTGACAGATCTGATATCGGAGGTGGAGGTGCTTATTTTGACTTTGAGGGTCCTGTCGGTGAGCCAGTTGGCCACCCACCTGATAGGATAGGGATTTACACCAAGTTGTGTTAGCTTTTCAATAATGTGCAAGTGGGGGATTGTGTCAAAGGCCTTGGCCAAGTCAAGGTAAGCTGTATGCACTAACTTTCCCTCATCCGGGGCCTTGGTGACAGTCTCAAAGTAGTCAACCAGGTTCAACAGGCAAGATCCGCCATTGATGAATCTGAAGTGGGTGGGGTCAAGTGCTTGGAGATTGCCTATGCCCTTGTTTATGAGATCCATAATAATACACTCCATGGCTTGTCACGCTAATGGGGTAGTAGTTTCCAGGGTCAGTAGTTGCACCACCTTCATGCAAGGGGATGACAATGGCATTTCTCCACTCTGCTGGAATGAAGCCTGTACTTAGGCCGTGGTTGAATAGGGTGTGCTCAATGGTGAAGCAAGTTCTTGCTGGAGATGGTGCAGAATACATCCTGGGATACTATCAGGTCCCATGGCAGCTGTGTTCTTTGCCTTGGATAGTGCCTGTAACACTTGATCTATGGAGATGTGAGGTGCGGGGCAAGTATCGAGGATGTTGAAAGGGCCTTGGAGGGAAGGGGGGTTGTGCTGAACCTATCTGCTAGCAGGTTGGCTAAGTCAGCAGGATCACTGATACTGTTAAGTACTGACTCGGAACAAACCTGGGCTTTGCCATGGAGGTTCCTGACGTAACTGAAGAAGACTTTATGTTTTCCCTTTTTTTGAAGGCTCATTTCAATTCATAATTGGCCTTGGAGGTTCTCGTTAGTGATCTAATTTGCTTGTTGAGGCTAAGGAGGGAGTTTTTCTAATTTGGAATTTGTTCCATTTTACCCTTGGACAACAGTTTTTTTTTCTTTTTGTTGTAAAGCCTGTTGATAGAGGATGTTGCTAAGTTTTCTTTTATATCAGACACAAATGAAGAGTCTGTTGGTTTAGATTCAATGATTGGATTGCACTTGACATGAAGTACATTTCAGGTAATCTGTACATTCTAAACCTGGCTTGGGTTTGTTTCCACATCTTTGGGTTCTGTAATTCTTTGACCTATGCTCTTACTAGGCATGCTTCCATGGTCTTGAGTACAATTCTGTGTAGTTGTTTTTGTGGTTTTCAGACTCTGAATGCTTTTGTTGTTCTCTATTTTAGTCACCTCTCTCAGTTTCAGAGGATTGGTGAGTATCTTCTTTCTGTCTCAGAGAATTACTTTCCCTTCTCAGTATATTACATCAGTATGACTTTCTTTGATCAGTTTAACATGAGAAGCAAGGGATGACAGATATTGCTTGAATTTGCTTGTTTGTTTCACTCGACAATTTGCTTTGTACTTTATTCTTCAGCCTCCAGATCTTTTTTACATTTAGTGTTTTGTTTTTAGAATTTCATGATCCATTCTGCAATGCAACTTCCCCCTTTCTTTCTATTACATATTAACAAGGCTTTCATTATTTTTTTGCATATTTTTTCGACACTTGGGTATGATCATTAAGTACACTTAAATGACTGTTATCACATTTCTGTATTTCATTCTATATAAACCATTTGAGTTGTTTAGTGATCACTGCCAATTCGTAACTTTCATTTGTGCTTACAGATGTCTTTAATGTATAAATTGGGCCACTTTACTTTTGTGAGCACAAATTTGTTCATAGGTAAGCACTAAGCTAGCTGCCCATGTGAGCCATTTTAAGCCTAGCCAATTTCTCTTTTGGTGCTTGAATTAACCTATCAGATTTGGTGTTAGATTGCTCTTACCAGTCCCAATGGTTGATAATTATATATTATCCCTAGTAAGAATAACTGGGATCATTCCATAGATAATTTGAGGAGGGATCTATGCCAGTTTACTGAAAAAACACATTGTCAAAACCAATCTGGTGGAGACCATATGGTCGACAGTTCAGTTAATTAAAAAGCTGATATAAATCCACACAACACCCACCAACAACACAAACAATATTTTTGTAGGGGGCAAGCTCCCCTGCACCTCCATATCTCCTGCTAATTATTTGCACCAAATTCAAGATCACACTGCAGTAGGGAAAAGGGTAAATTCCCTGATCCCTACTATTCCACTATCTCAGTCAGAATGGTTTAGCAATCCAAAGTCAACCATATCATCTTGACAATATGGGTTTCGATAATTTGGCCCTTTGACCAAATAATATAGACCTATTTGAGAAGACCCATGTGTGGGATAAAGAGTTTAGCAGATGTCTATATCCATTAGTAGTACAAGGTGTAGTTCTGGGGTAAAATTTCTATTACCTACCCATAGATTTAATCATCATCATGAACCTCCTTTTTCTACAGGGGGTCAGGGTGCCATGTTATCTGTCACCATCTCTCTCAATTCAATGCCACTTTCCTGCCTTCTTTGACACTCATGACTGACTATTGCAGATCTTCTCTCACACACCTCTTTGCTGGATGCCCTCATTTCCTCTTACATTCTTCCTGTCTGTCCCAAATCTTCTTTACCAGACTTTCTGTTTTCCTGCACATGTGCCCAAACCACCATAAACTGTTCTCTTTGATCTTTTCTGCAATTAGAGCTACTTTGGCTTCTGCTCTTCTGTCCTCATTTCTTCACCTGTCCCACAGTGTGTATCCTTCCACCCTTCTCAGGCCCTATATTTCCATCACGTCTAGCTTCCTCATCTGCTCTGCCTTTGCCACCCAGGTTTCGGTACCATACAGTAGTACTGGTTGCACCACTCTTTTGTACAGCTTACTTTTCAGCTTCTTTGATATTCTTCTATCATGCAGTACTACACCTGACACTCTGTGCCAGTTTTCTGTAGCTCCTCTGATCCTAGCTTTCACTTCTTCATTCAGACTTCCCTTCTCTTCAATCAACCCTCCCAGATACTTGAAGCTGTTAACCTGCTCCACTCTTTTCCCTTCTATCTCAGTTCTCAGCTTTTTCTGATTTCCCCAGTTTGCTGCCATCACCACTGTCCTATCTGTACTTAGTTTCATTCCATGTGCCTTCACTTTTGCTTTCCATTTCCCTACCCTTTGCTAAAGTTCTTGATCAGAGTTTGCCTGTAATGCCACATCATCTGCATACAGAAACTTTGTTGATCTGCCCCGCCTGACATGTTTGCTAATGTAATAACTCACCAGTATGAACAGCAGTGAGCTCAGAGCTGAACCATGATGCACACTTACTCCCACTGGGAACCCTTCTGTAAGACAGAACACTGTTTGTATGTGAGTCATTGGGTCCTTGTACATAGCCTGCATTAATTCTACCAGGGCTTCTGGGACTTTGAGCCACCACAGGACTGCCCAGAGCAGCTTTTGGGACCTTGTCGTATGCTTTCTCCAAGACTAGGAATGCCTGGTTAGACTCTTTCCTCATTTCTAGCTTCAGTTCAACTGTCTGTCTCACTGCAAACATTGGGTCAGTTGTGCTTTATCCTGATCTGAATCTGAACTGCTCACCTCCTATCTTACTTTCTACTACTGTGCATATGTGTGTATCAATTACCCTCTTCAAAACTTTCATACAATGTGACAGGAGTTTGATACCTCTATACTGTCCACAGTTGTGGTTGTCTCCTTTGTTCTTGTACACTGGCATGAGTATCCTTATTCTCCAGTCATATGGGATACATTCCTCTCCACACTGCTGAGTAATCTCAAGAGCCATTTATCCCCTATCTCACACACAGCATCTTTATTATTTCCACTGTGACCTTATCTGAGCCTGCTGCTTTCCCTAACTTCATTTTTTCCTTAGTGCTATTCTTCTATGGTGGGCTTCTCTTCTCTTGTTATAGGCTGTGTCTGGGGTAGTACAGCTTCTGTGGAGTTTTCTTCATTCAGAAGCTGCATTCACTATGCCCAACATTGGTAAACAATTCACTAAGCACTTTTTTGATAAGCAACCTTTCAGCAATTCAACACTACTTTATTAAACATCCAACAATGCTTGTCATTACATCACTATTTTTGTGAAATTCTTTTAAACTTGGTTTAACAATTGTTTCCCTTAATTCTCTTTCATAGTCTAACTGTGTTTCTGGATCTCTGCTTGCTATGTGGCAAAAAAAAGTCTATGGCTTTATTTTGTTCAACACTCAAGAATTCATTCAACACTGCTTCTTTATGAGGGTTGCTCCTCTACCCCCATTTCAATACACACTTTGAAAGTCACTTGTGTTAGACAGACAGTAACTAAGAACCATTTCCAAGCCTCTACATCGTGTTTACCAATAGCAGAACCAAAAAGGCAGCCATTCCTTACAAAGTACACACTCACTTCTCTTTCTACAGGAAGGTGTGTTAACATAGACAGCAGTAGTTTTCTCTTTCAGGAGGTGGGAAAAGAATCCACTTAAAGCAGTGATATATGAACAAACAATAATGTAGTTTGAGATATATGTGTATATATATATATATATATATATATATATATATATATATATATATACATATATATATGTGTGTGTGTGTGTGTGTATAAAACAAGTGCCCATATTCTCCATCACTGTAATATTGCAAACACTGGAAAATGTTCTTTAGTTAAAGTGCACTTTAATTACTGTGAGACATCCAGCATAAAAATAATTTTGAAATAAAATTCCATCATTGCTCTGATTTAAGCTATGTTAGTTCAAAAGTCTTTCAAAAGAAAATAGCATCTTATAGCTCACTGTCATAGTTCTACATTATAAGTCAAAATGATCTTTCTGGGTGCAGGCACATCCACTGTTGACACCCCCCTCCCCCGGCTCCCCTGGTATTCTCTAAAATATATCCATAGGTTTCAGTTCCATTTATTATGCAGTTCTCCACAGGAGTCTCCTCCAGATTTATATAGATTCTATCTATACTACAGACTTCAGTTCCTCTTCATAAGAGGCAAACATCCTTCCTCTCTATCTCTGGCCCTCAATTTCATAAGTAGAAGACATTGCCTCCATCACTCTGGGGCAGTATGTGGGGATTCTCCTCCCAGAATGCCCCAAGACTGCAGCCCTGCATACCTCACCTGCAAATGTTCACATTAATGAATTTCACATTATTGAATCAAAAACTTCAAGCCACAGAATACTGAAATATAAAAACAAAACATCTGTTTTTTTTGCAGGGGACTTGTATTGTGGACAATCACAGTACAGTGGGGATTGGGGTGTTGGTCTTTTCCCCACTGTGTTGTGACCTCAGAGCTTGTATATATATATATATATATATATAATTAGTAGGTGGTGTCGGTGTACATGGGCTTGCCCCCTTGCAAAAAACAGGTGTTTGCTTTGTTTTTATGTTTTGATATTCCATGGTTACTGTTCGGCCTAGGCCAGCTATAACAGAATGTTAAATGCCTGTGGGAGATGATAGGTATATCTACATTTAAAGTGATTTGCCAGTATTTATATATACATCATAGCATTTCATATGTCAAGTACTACAATGTATTTTCATGCTTGCCCATACTTAAATTGTGGCCCACTTTTAATAAAAGCTTTGTAAACTTTTTATTAAACCATAGCCCTAATAAATTTGCTATTTCCTACATTGATGTCTCCATAAGTTTAACTTGTGGCTCGTCCATAGACTTTAATGGGGCAACTTCGATATGATTGCTCATGCACCCATTAAAGTCTATGGACACAACACACATTTTTCTTTCACTGATGCCACTGAAACTAATATTTGCTGCTCTGTACTCAGTGATGTTAATGTAAGGAAAATATTTTAAAAATTTCTTTTCCTTATATAAGAAGCCAAAATGTCGATGTGCAGAATTACTGTTGTGATGCATAGGTTAGCTGTAAACCATCAGTGAATCACTTTGAAATGAATCTTTAAGGTGATTTGTCACACTTTTCTAAGTGTTCTGGTTTAGTTTTGCATGTTTTGCAATAACAGTATTATTTTTTGTAATGGTGACAACTGTCATGTGTGTTTTCTTTGGTGAAATTATTTACTTCCTAGCTGATATTGTCAAGACAGAGCTTCCACTGGCATTCTGAAACGTATTTTTCTGAAACTCCACCGCAGGGATTATGCCATGTTAGGTTAATGGTGCTACAGCAGAGCAGGAAATACTGAAGCATAGCAGTTATTTTTTTCAGAGGCCCCTTTTTTCTGGGCTTCAACTGTTGTTGTTGTTGTCTTTAGGCTTTTCCCGGTTGACAGGATAAAAACAATGTAAATGCATCCATTTTCAGTTTTGTAATACAATCAGTATTGCTCTAGGTGTTTTACTGGTTTACATAGCACTACTTTTCAAGGTTGTACCATTAATTTTGTGCAATGGTGAAATAGGTTGCATCTGTATGTTGTACTGCCAGTAGCCTCATGCTAGTTAGAGCTTATTTTTAAAAACGGCATGAATGATGTAGTTGGCTTCTGAGTTGTTATTCTTTTATGTATTGTTTTCAGATGTATAAGTCAAGATATGAGAAGAGTTGTGCTGGCCATTCCTCTCAGTTGTCCATAATATTGTAGAATGCCCCTGGGCTGGGTTTTATACACACACACACACACACACACACACACACACACATACAACGTTAACACAATGCCACTACTTCCTTCATGCATGACTCTCTTATACACATCACAGTCTATATCCTTGTTCTACTCCCAGTACTCTCATCATTTCACTCTCCCTTATCACCATCCAAATAGTTTTAGAAACAAGCCTTTTTTCCTTCATAAACTGTAATACATACCTGTCCTACAATTTCATAGTACGTTTTCTGTTGAGACGGGAAAAAAAACAGTTTACATGACATACGGAAGCATTTAAATAATTCACCAAATTTCATTCTCATACCAAAGAGCAAGTGTGTGTGTGTGTGTGTGTGTGTGTGTGTGTGTGTGTGTGTGTGTGTGTGTGTGTGTGTGCGTGTGTGTGGGTGTGTGCCTGCACACATATGTGCTTGTATGCATGCAAAATAATGTGTGAGACACAGCTTCTGGAGGATTGTTAAAGTGCTCATTCTTAATTTCATATTCACACTTCCTTGTCTACATACTAAACAAAAACACTTCACCCATACACAAACTGCTGCCCTTGAAACATTAATAAAAGCAACAGTGCACTGCTGTGAACACACAGTTTTAACAGTAAGTGTGACCACAAAATGAAAGTAATGCATTCACCTGTTTATATATCTATATCTATATATATCTATATATATATAACTATATATATATATATATATATATATATATATATATATATATATATATATATATATATGTGTTTTTGTGTGTGTATGTGTGTGCATTTAAAATGTAGTAATCAAGAGCAAAAGAAAGTCATTAAATTATAACAAAACCTATATTATTTGTGATTTCCCAAACACCTTTCATTACAGTAGAGAGGAGACCAAACAGTCACATCACCATCAAGTGCTGTCATCTGAGTCTCCTCCTGAATTTAAATATGGCATATCCTTGTAAGAATTTAGGACTCCAACATAAGAAGTTGAACCAACAACTTGGACGTCACTGCAAACACTAGGAAAACACCCCTGTCCCCAGAATCGCTCTCATGCACCAAAATAATAGCCTTAGTGAAATCCCTTACATGACATCAAAGGTCAGAGGGCATTACACAGAGACTTATATGGTGGCAGTGCATTGTAGAATGAAACATAACAGAAAAAAAGGGAAAAAAAGGATCACAAATCATGAAATTAATATATTGAAACCACAGAAGGAGATATTACAACAACAAAACAGCCATGATGGTAAAAATAGTGGCAAATCACTGTAAGTGATGTTGAGTTTTATTTTAAAGTTCATTAAAAGCTGCCAACTTGTTTGATGCTTGCAGGTAATAAGGATCATATTTTTAAGGATGGGGATGAAAATGTGAAATCTCTTTTTTGATTCTTTATTTTTGATTCTGTATATGTTACATTATTCAGATTGCTAGAACATACTGTGCAGTGATTTTTGCATGTACTTAATTTATTTGCTAGTTAGTGGACATTGTCCAATGAACTGGGGTTTGGAGATTAATGTGCATAGCAAGTGGCCTCAACATTCCTTCAAAGAAAGCTAGCTTACTCTTTCTAGTGTGATTCAGTGATGTTGTTTCTTTGGGACTAGGATATTAAATTTTACAGATTTTGATGGATAGCATTTGTATAGTTGCCAGATTTGTTATGGGGCTGTTTGCAAAAATAGAGTCCATGTTCCAGCTGTGAGAAAACAATCTCTGGGATGATTAATGCTCTTTCTTTCAGGTAAAGGGATGTGGCTAGCTTCTAGAACATTCATATTAGTTTCTGTGCCTTATTTTGAGCTCTTGTATATTATCTTTTAATTCTACTTTAGGGTCTAGATGGAGATTTAAGCATTTTAATATATATATATATATATATATATATATATATATATATATATATATATGTGTGTGTGTGTGTGTGTGTGTGTGTGCGTATTTAATTTGTATAGTCTCATCCAACTGGGTAGGTGATATGTTTATATGTTGAAAGGCACATAGTTTGTCTTTTGGTTATTTATGACTAAATGCTTTTTTTTCCTTTTGCAGCCAAGTATAGAGTGTAGTTATATTTTTCTCTAGGCTATATTTTAAGCATTTAGGCATGCTAAAGGAGTTTGGATCCTATTACCTGTACTAATGGGTCACCAAATGAAGCAAAGTGAATCACAGTTTACTACATGCAGATTATTATACATGATATGGGCAAAACTTACACATAATATTTTCTTGATTTGCTTTAATCGTTTTCATGGAAATTAAAACAAGGAATGATTTCACAAGATTAGTTTTTTGTATTTCATAGTATCTCACTATTTTTCTTGTGTCAAATATATTTAGTTTCAAATGTTTATAAATATTTAACTCTGAATGTGTTTTCTTGTTTTATTCATTTGCTAACTGCATAAACCTCATAGATGTGAACATCTCTTCAAGGGTAGCCCAGGAGCACTTCCTAGTTAATGGAGCTGTTCAGAGATACTCAGTAGGCAAATGGAGACTGATGGTATCAAACTCTTTTTTATAAGATGAAGCTCATTGACACCTCATAACTTTTAATCCTTTATGTTAAGCTACCAGGCTGTTCTCAGTGACCACATCTGCATTACAAAATGCCTACACAAAACTATCCTTGTATCGTGTTTAGTTTTAGGTACCATGGTTCAGGCCCTTTTCGTAGCTACTTAATTTATACACATAAGGTTACTGTATTGTTTTACAGTCATAACTTTCTGATAGTGCCATTTTATAACAATATATTAAGTATAATTGTACCATTCTTTGCATTTGTATGACAGTTAATCAGTTAATTATCTTCATGATATCAGGGTAACTGGCAGTGGAAAATTAATAGTTCAGTCCTTAATGTGTAAACACAAAGAATGTGATGACCATAGTCCCAGCCGTATATCTGTTTCACACACAGTGACAACAACTGCATAGCAAACATATGATTGACCGACAAGATAGACAAATCTCATGAAGACAGTGTTGTCAATTCCTGTTATTACCCACCTCAGATAATACTGACTGCATTGTCTGAGGTGGGTAATAAGAGGAATTGACAATAATACTGACTGCATATGCTGCGGTGGTACGGTGGTAGCATTGTTACCTCACAGCAAGAGGTTCTCCCGTTCGATTCTTGGCTTGGCTTGGGAGTGCCTTCTTTGTGGAGACTGCATGTCCTCCCCACGGTTGGGTAGCATTCAAAAGACATGCGTGCGTAAATGGGCGTGCCTTCGTTGAAGGTTGGGTGTCAAGCTGGCACCTCGGCGTTTCATAAAAATCTACTGCCAATCATTAGCGGACCGGAGTTCCGCTGTGGCGACCCCTTACCGGGAAAAGCCAAAAGAAAAACAACAACAGATAATACTGACTGCAGCCTAATGCTCCACTACACACAATAAACAATCTGTGTGTTGCCTGACCAGTTCTGTTAGTTCCAGAAGCAGCAGAACTCTATTGTTTTTGACTGGCAACAAAGCAAACAAGAACATTTTGATCAACCAGACTCCAAATATTCTTACATTCGGTTCAAACTCATTCTCATTCAACTTTACAAATGCAAATTTAAAAAAAATGCTACAACTTTTTTATCGGTATTCTGATAGGTTAACTCTTTAGTGCCCTCTCAGCTGGCAGTATTTTGTTGAACCATTCAAGTATTTGCATATAGAATTGACTGATGCAGATATTAAGGCCAGCCAACTGGTTTGACTCCACTCATTTTCAGTAAATATATTCTCAAAGGTGTCAAAAGACATGGTGAGTACAATACTGCCTTTTACTTGGTAGTTCTACTATGTCCCACACTTCAGTTTCCCTATATGTTATTTTTATTTGCAGTTAAAATTATATTTATGCTGAAAGTTCAAACTATTTGAAAGCATATTAAACATAAGCAGTTAAATACATAAACATACATATACTATGGAGTTAGTTACTTGTGCAGTAACCAACTGTAGAAGTTTTTTTTATTTACTTATTTATTTATTTTTATTTATCCTTTTATTGACCAGGTTAGTCCCACTATACTAGTGGAGACCAAAGGTAATATTTATACTGCTAGGGGAAATTTGGCCAGGGCATTGAGTAACTTCCTCTACTCATCAACCTGTACTCGCGGCCAGTTTTGCATGAGTATGTATGCACGTCCTGTTCCTAGCACAGTGCTGGCTGGGAGAATGGTGCGCAAGATGGATGCAGTGCCTGTTAGAGTGGAGGCAAACACCAGCTCTATTTTCAAAGTGGAAAATGGTTTGGAAGACTCAAAAATTGTTTTCCAAAATGAATTATTTGAGCTTATAAATACTGTAGAGAAAACAGATTGTGTTGTTATAATCTTCTAGTTGGGAGGGTTACAAATCATATACTCAATAAAATGATAGTTCAAAGTAAGCCAGAAAATGATATCTCATGGGGAGACATAATGGATAAATTTCAGGGAGAAGAAGCCTACAGTATTCTTAAGAAGAAAGAATTGCCTAAAAGAAAAACTTATGCAGAGACAGCTTCCATTCAGAGTGAAGAAGCAATCAAAAGAAGGTATGCTTAAAGATTCAAATTAAAAAGGACATGGAAATGGACAGATATGAGGTATGGGACACAGTTATTCTTCCACTGGATACCAAAACACACAACATAAGAGCCTTTATTTTGATAATTAAAAAGCCATTTTGTGACATTATCTTTAAAACGGCACAAAGTATGGACATTTTTTGTGTAAATATGAGAAAAAAGAGAACTTAACAAAAACATTTAAAGAGTATTTGTAAAGAAATGCACTTTTCTAAAGTATTTGATAATAGGGAATTTTGGACTGGGGCATGGGATTGCAATGTTGTTTTGAAAATGGAAAATGAAAACCATTTATATATCCCAAGCATTATAAATGCTGACGGTAATTAGGGTGTGGTAAACTATTGGAGACAACCAAGAACATGTTTCTTTTGTGGTAGAGAAAGACAATAGCAATAAAAAGTGAACAATCACAATAAAAAGAAATGTTGCATATGTGGAAAAACTGGTCATGGTGTGAAGAAATGTGAACATGAATGTCATAAATGTAAAAAAAATAGACATGCATGGATGAATGTTGAAGAAAAAATAATGAAACAGATAGTGAAAATAAGGTACAGGATAGAAAACAAAATGATGAAATAAAAGTAATAACAGAAAATAATTTAGAAAAAGAAAAGGATGGCAATAAAAAAAACAGGAACAAGATGAAATAGAAATAGATTTAGAGATCAGTGACGAGGAAGATATATGTTGGAAAGTAGTAAATGATAAAAAATCTATTGGCAAAATAGTAAAAGATAGAAAAAGGAAATTTAAAAGTATATATGTAAAAGAGAAAAAGAAAGGAAATGGATAAAAAACAATATATTTAAAAAATAGCATGATAAGAGGACGATCTCTGTTAAATCAAGGAATACAGAAACTAATAACTTAAGGATTATTTCAGTAAATGTCAATAGTATAAAATATAAATAAAAGAATAACAATTCAGGAATGGTGTAAAAATGTGATGTAGACATAATTGTTTTAGAAAATACAAGATTTTTAACAAAAGAAAAAAGACTGCAAACAGAAAATCTGGAATATAAAGATAATATGAGAATTTGGTAATGAATATTGTTTGGGTATAGCAATCTTATGCAGAAATGTAGTGAAATTCTAGATGCTACATTAGTTAAGAGAGGGAGACTTATTATAGATTTAAGGTGGCAGGGAAAAGTTTATAGGCTTATAGGTATATATGCATCTTCATATAAAGAAAGGGCTAACTTATTTCAACAGTTTTTAGATTATGTAGTAGCAAATACGAATATTATAAAAACAGGAGAGTTTAATTGTGATTTAATGAGGAAAAGAAAGAAGATTTATGTAAAATAAGAGAAGTTCTGAAAAGTGGAAAATTGGTAATATGGAATAAAAAATGGACATATAGAAGAGGTACTTTAAAATCTGAAATTGACTATTTTATAATCTTTGCAAGCATAAACATAAGGGAAGGAGATTCCGGTGTAGCATGATTTGCAGATCATCTGGCTAGATGGATGAAAATAAATGAAAATAAAGAATATATTAACATGGGTAAGGGTATAAAAAGAATAAAAGAAAAGGAGAGGATAACAGAATTGTGGAGATATCATATTACTATGGAGTATTAAAATAATTGGTCAGAATGGTGAATAATTTTCAAACAAAAATATAAAAATGTTTTTACAGTGGCAAAATAAGGCAAGAAATAGGGGAAAACAAGGATATACTAAAATATATGAAGACGTGTTTGAAAATTTACAAAAAATTATGAAAGAATAGTGTGATAAAGAGAAAGAATTATACAAAAGAAATTATGAGAAAATTAAAAAATCTTTATGTGAACAAAGGTATTTTTATAAGGTAAAAAGAAGAAGTATCACCTTATTTAAGTAAAATAGTAAAATGGAAGAGTAGTATAATGGGAGAATGAATGATATACAAGGAGAAATAAGGAGCACTCAATTTCAAATTATGGAAATTGTAATAAAATATGTAGAAGAAATTATTAAAACAACAAGAAGAGACTACAATAAAACATGGAAATTAAAAGAATCATCAAAACAAATGAATAATGAAATTGAAAAAGAAATCACATTGTATGAAATAGATAAATTATTTAAACATTTAAACATAGGTTCAGCTGCAAGTCCAGACAGAATCAGATTTGAAATGTATAAAAACTTAGAAGAATGGCAAAAATATATGTTACAGATCTTGAATGAATGGTTAAATAACAGTTTCAATGATAAGACATTATGCAGTGGGGTTTTAAGTTTATATGGATGAAGGGAGAAAAAGAAGATATACAGAATTAATTGGCTACAGATAATGTTAAATAATACAGATTACAAGATAGTTATGCAATAATACAAAAAGACTTGAAAACAAGAAGAAATGTATTACGGAAGAGAGTTTGTATGGTATAAAAGAAAAGGGTTGTCAAGGATTATTAATGATAATAACAAATGGTTGATGACATTCTAGAAAGACAATTTAAAACTTATGGTAGTTGATATTAATAAAGCATGTTCGTCAATTAAGCATTGTATATTATGGAATATAATGAAAGGTTATAATTTTAGCAAAAAAATTAGAAATATTTGCATGACAGCTTACACATACAATAAATAAAGATTTTGGCAAATGGTTGGTTAATTAAAGAAATCAAGATGGATAAAGGTATAAGGCAAGGATATCCTGTGAGTAGTATTTTATTTGTTCTAGTTATGATTGTGGTAGTTAGGGAAGTTAATACAAAACTGAATAATGTAAAATATATTATGCATAAAGATGTGGAAATTCTGGTATTAATGACATATGCAGATGATATAATTATAATAACTAAAAACAATATAGGGATGAGAGACACAAGATCTTGTGTAGTTGATTGCTCGAAAAGAATATATTTGATGTTGAATAAAGATAAAAATAAAGATATGGGAAATACAGAAACAATAGCACATATTCAATTTACAACAAAAAAAATGTTAATGTGTTGGGAATAAGCTTTGGTAAAGACATATTTAATTCTAGATGGGAAATATTATTAAAATAATTAAGAGAAATCTGTCTGTTATGGAGAACATATATCTTGCCTTACAAAAAAATTTAATTTGACAAATTCTGTACTGAGGGGTAGCATTGCTTATCTATCAGCTGCATTTATGATTCTAATAATGTATAAAAAGCACTTGTTAGAAGTATTTTTCCATTTTTTGTGGCTCAAGATTAAAACTAGTTAAAAGGGGAATATTGTAAATGAATAGAATGGAAGGAAGATTAGGTTTGTTGAATCCAGTGGCTTATTCAGCGTCTATTAATTTATGTAAAGTTTTGCAGTGGATAAATTCCAAAAATGAGAAAGTAATTTCAAAAGTGTTCAAATGTAAGTATGAAAAATTTTGGAAAACAATAAAAAGTAATACAAGAATAAGAAAGAGCCTTAACAGAGACATAGAGAATTATCAACAAAAGATAAAAATGTGGAAAATAAAGACTGATGAAATAGAAGATAATCAAAACACATGGCACAAAAATATAATGAGACTATATTTTTTTATTAATCCATGGGAGAATTTTCCACAGGAAAAAAAATACAACAATTAAAGAAAGAAAGAATATTGTAGTAAAAAAGTGGAATGTCATGATTTTTATGGAGATTAGGAATAAAAAAATAAAGGTAAAAGGTAATATGCCATATGAAAAGAAAAGCGAAATAATATGTTTACATTGAGGTAAAGTAGAAACCACTGTATATGTTTTCTTGAAATGTAAGAGAGTAATGATATTGTGGGATAAATCATATAATGAGAATTGTTTTAAATGTTTTAATGACAATAATGATATAAATATGGAGATGATTGAATGTGGTTATAAAATATAAGTAAAGAATAAAAAAGAAGAATTGACAGAAACTGATTTGTGTAATGTGAGTAATTCAGAATGACAGAAAGAATGAGATCATGTATAATGGAAAATGATCATTGTTAACAATAGTGAGAAAGTTTAGATGGTGGTTATGGAAAAAAGACTGGGGTCTGATTTAAATAAGAATGTATAAATATGGTAAAAATAAAAAAAACGTATGTATATATAGGAATGTGTAAACAATTATCCAATCCTCTAAATATGTTCAGATAATTATGTAAATACTGTAAATAAGTTTTTTATGGATATCAACTATCAGACAAAAAAATTGTAAATAAAGAACCCCTACTCTTTTTGATAGGTGCCATGGGATGTTTTATATCCACCTGAACTACCACCAACTCAAGCAGATGAGACCTTGGTTTAACATCTCATACAAAGTATTACACACTAAGAATTGCAGTACCACCTTACCCTACAATACAGTATCAGCAATCCATGTACTATGTGCAAAAATAGAGCCCACAACCTTCTGCAATAGAGGCAAGTGTGCTATGTATTGCATCACTGACACTGGACAATTGGTCAATACCAACTCATTGGACAATGCACAGAGAATTCCACAGTTGATAATGTCAGTAAATGGTGTACAAGCATTAAACCCCAAGAATAGACTGGGGACATTGCCTCCACAGAAATTGCCATTTAAATAATACATTAGAAAATGTTCCTTTGATCTTGGAATCTGACCAAAAGACTAATGAACAGACTTGTTAGATCCATATACTAAACTGATTTAAGAAAAATATCATATGAAAGCATTTGTAGATTGACAAAACTTATCTAGTTTAGTTTTTTTTTTCAACTTCCTGTCGCAAAGTGTTTCTTGTCCTCTTTCATACAGTAATTCATTGTCTAGCTTATTTTTTTTCATCTTCCTGTCACAAGGTGTTTATTGTCCTCTTTCATGCAGTAATTCATTAAGTCTAGATAGTGTCATTAGGTTGACAAAATGGGTACAGCCAATGTTCACAATGCCAGGTGGCTGGCTCTGCAGTTGTTGCTCTTCTATACTATACACACATATGTTTACTCACACCCATGGCAGATACAGCATATCCAATCCACCTACTGCATGTCTTTGGAATGTGGGAGGAAACCAGAGCACTCGTAGAAAACCCACATAAACAGAGAGAAGACATGTAGACTCCACACAGAAGGCACCCCAGCCAGGTATTAAATCAGAACCTCTTGTGAAATGACAGCACTAGCCACTGTACCATCCAATAAAAACCCTCAAGATATTGTCAAAACCCTTTCTTACCTCTGGTATACCACAAAAACAATGTATTACTGACCTTACAACCTGAGTGGAGTCCTCAGTCTCTGGACCCCCAGTAAATGACATGAACATTATGTTTAAATACTACAGACTTGACAAGTCTGTAGTATTTAAACATAATGTTCATGTCAATTGGGTTATTCTGATGAAGTCAACTGGCATTGACGAAAGCGCTTAATTTTATTTGAGTAAATAAATTTTGTTTTGTGGACTCCCAACAGTAGTGCTTTTCTTTGTTTTACTTGTGGTATTTGAGCACTATTGCACCACCTTTTCGGTTACTCCCAGTAAATGACATAGACAAATGAGTTATTTTTCATTATATTTGCCCTTCTCATGTTCTTTAAATTTTAGACTCTTCATACATTTATATTCTTCTGCGTCTCATTCCTCTTTATCTATATCCAAATTCTTCATCCTCTCTTTTTTTGCCCACTCCACACACCTTCTATTCATCTCAGTCCCTGTCCTTTTCAGTCCAAGCTGTAGTTTCAAATCATCAGAAGCTTATGTCTGCTTTAATTCTGTTTCTGCAGTCACAGCTAGGTTGTTATCAGAGTCATCTAGCAGCACTTTATACTCCACCAGCACGTTTCCCCCTGCACTTTTCAATGTAATGAAATTTTCACACTCTACACTCCCAGCTAACAGCAGCCTCCACTCCTTCCAGTGAAAGGAAACTTTCTCATACTGTACAACCTTGTAAGTTCTGTCGCAGGCATTCTTTCAAAGTTAATGGGAATAATAATAGTCAGATCTTTTTTTACTTCCTTCTTAAAAAAAGATAAATTGACTGGTTGCAGACTATCCTTGCACATACTACCACACAAAACACACAAACTGGATAAGCCTACTTATCCATCCTGCTTTATTGGGAGCAAGGAAAATATTTCTTGCTGAAGTAAGTCACATACAACATGCATACAACTGTTTTGAAAAATCCCAGCACTCCTCTACAAAATGCAAGCTGTGACCACAGTTCCAATAATACAGGCCTTTCTCACAAACCGATAATGTATAGCTGATCCATCTCAATCAGTGATCACCAGCATATATTTTACAGATAAGTAGAGCACACATTACTAATGGCAAACAAATATTATGCTGGCAGACAGTGAAATATTTACCTCACTGTCTACTTCAGGAAGTACTGAATATAACCTAATGCTCCACCACTTACAGTAGATTACTTTTGGGTTTCCTACCACTATTCTTAGCTGCAAAGGTATCCTTGTTCTCCATTTTATTTTCTACTTCTTTTTTTATTTCCTCCAAGCAATCAGGACCCGCTTATTTCACCAGACTTCAAATGTCCACAGAGTTTGCTAAAATACAGACTCAGACAACTTTAAAGACAAACACAGCAAACAAATGATGCTACCATATTTAATATTTTATTTACAACCTGTTTCTCTACTCTTTGAATCAACAGTCATTGATGAAACATTTACGTATTTCAGTATAGAACTTTTACGTATTTTAGTATAGAATTTAACATGCAGTACTTACTATGAGCAAGTCAAGCTGGTTTGTTGCCTGTCATCATCAGAAAAAAATGAGTATGTCTGTTCTTTTCAAAGATATCAGTGACTGTTATTAAAGAATCCTGAATCTTTTTATCATATAGTATCTATAAAACTATATTTTTAGGCAGAAACTTGAATAAAGAAGGATTATTCAATTTAACCAATGATTTAAAGCAAAGATGATGCACTAATATTATAAGATAGACTCAGAAAAAAATCTGGTTAGTTGTCTTTCAGCATTTAGTGCAAAGTTCAGTGGTTTGCAGTCTAGCTCTGTAGTTTTTAGGATGTTTCCAGTTTTATTGCTGATGGTAATTGATTCACTCTTGTTGGAAGAGTATGGCTTCCTCAGTGATCCATGCAGTCTGCTCTCATTAGACACTCTTCATCTTCACTCAATAGGTTAATTAATTTTTCTTTTTAAAACATTACTGAAAACAAACAGCGCAGGGTCCTAAGCTACTGCTGACATCAGCATTCCAAGCATACCTCTCAACTGAACAGATTTTCGCAGAATATCCAGATTTTACCTCGTATTTTTATTCTCTTCCTCATAAAATGTGTGTTTTTTGGGCAAGTCAGTGAGGATTAAAGTTGCTAAATAACATAGAAATAACAGGCATTTGAGTTTTGCACATCATATCCTTTACAAAAGCCATGCTAACTCAATACCTTTCATTTTAGCAACTTTCTAAGTCTATATGAACAACATCTAAAATGTGTCCCTATTTTTAGCCTTTGTCCTCCCATTATTTTTAGCTTTGCCCAGATTTCTTGTGTTACAAAGTTAAAAGGTATGATTCCAAGTACTGTGGCAGTATTTCTTAGCATTTAATCACAGAGCTAGCTTAATTATGATTTACTTTTATATCTTCAAGGGGCATATTAAAATGTTTTATCCTATCATATAACATTATGTAAATAACAGATATGCACTTTCCATGTCAGATAATTTGTCAGAAGGTCCTCTACAGTGATCAACTGCTGCAGTGGCCTATTCTGATATTTGCAGCTCAGTACAACTTATTTTATCTCGTGCTTCCTCAGCTGGGGGTCATTTACATGGCTACAAAGATGGCCTAAGGTGTTACTCAAGCCATTCTACATCTTATGACAATCAGTGAGCACACTAAAAGACATAAATAAAAAATAAAATTATATACATACATAACCTGTGTGATATTTATCATGATGGTAAGTGGAAAGGTGACCTAAACAGGGGAGATGGGTGGGAGGCTAATAATCTCTCACCACAGAGCTCCTTCTCATTCATCTACTGAAATGATTAGCACATAGCTGTTATATCTGACTTGATAGCCCCTCTACAGTTTGTAAACATTGGGAAAAATCATAAGCAATACAATAAATCTCCCAGGGAGGAAGTGGCCATCTGAAGGTTAAAATAAGGGCTTAGAAAGCTATGTTCTGAAATATCAAAGTGCAAATAGGTTCATACTAGGCTATCTGCCCGAGGGCATTTACAAGCCTAGCCCATAGTTTTGTGGCTTACGCCACCCCTTTAGTTTGGGGAACTATGCCCATTATTTTGCTGTGCCTCTGTCGAGCAGTGACACTGAGGTAATCCCTGGGGTATATCTGCGATCTCCCATCCATTGGTCAAGATTTCTCTTAAACAAGGCCAGTGAGGTGCTCTGCCTCACATATACCGGGATTTTGTTCCACAGCACAGGGAGTCTTTGGGTGATGAATCTATCCCTCCAGCACGTCCTATTAATAGCTGTGTCGAGGTTTAAGTCTCCCGCCCTTGTGGCTCTGATGGATCTAGATTTTTTGAGGTGAAGCATGTTCATCAAATCTGGGTTTGACATGGCCTTGTATGTCAGGCACAGGTCACCTCTGAGCAAGCGGTAAGTGACTGAATAGAGCTGGAGTTCTTTCAGTCGGGCAGCATAAGTCAGATTTTTGAGACCCTTTATCCTTTTGGTGAGGAACTTTTGTGGCCTCTCCAGCTGCTGCAAGTGTCGGGTCAGATACATTCCGAATGGGGCATTGTACTCAATCATTGGTCTGATGAGTGATGAGTATAGGGAGACTATGACCTCCCTTGATCTAGATGTGAATCCCTTCATGATAAGGTGGGCAATGTAGAAGGTCTTCCTAACTACTTTAGCAATATGGGTGTCGAATGACAGGCTACTGTCAACCTGGGTCCCCAGGTCCCTGATAACTTCTTCTGTGCTCAGTGGATTGCCACCTATATGGTAGCTAGGGGTAACCTTGTTTTTCCCGAAGGGTATGACTATGCATTTCTTGGCATTTAACTTTAGGCCAAGGCTCTGGCACCAGTTATCCGTTTCTGTGAGACCCTTCTGAAGGATATCTGTGTCAGATGTGTTTTCGACTACGGCACCCAGTTTGCAGTCGTCTGCAAACTTTGTCAGCCATAACCCTCCTGTGTTTGCTTGTACTTCAGAAAAGTAGATGCCAAACAAGAGTGTGCCCAGGACTGAGCCCTGTGGGACACCACTTGTGACAGGCTTTGAGTCTGACATGGCGCCAGCAACTCTGACCCTGTGGGTTCTGTCACTCAGCCAGTTTGCAACCCATCTAGTGATGTATGGGTTAACATTTAAGCTGATGAGTTTTTCAATGATACCCGAGTGGGGTATTGTATCGAAGGCCTTCGCCAGATCGAGGTAGGCTGTATGGACTGCCTTTCCCTCATCAATGGCCTTGGTGACTGTTTCGAAAAAGTCAACCAAGTTTAAAAGGCATGATCTGCCTTTGACAAAGCCAAACTGGGTTGGATCCAAAGAATAAAATGGAAAAACTGAACCACAAACAAACTTTTAATGAAACTTTGAGAGGTATAAAACACAGAATAAAAACAAAACACGTGTCAAAATACACTTTCACCATAAAGGCTTCATCAGGCAGATACAAACAACCAAAGCTGAGTCCATTTACACTGATAGTAAATAAGTCACATGATGCTATGTAACTTGATTATGCAAATGCCTTAAATAAGGCTTTAAAGTTACCATGTCATTAAGACCACGGGTAATATGAGCTCTGAACCTAGAAATCCATTTGAGTTCTTTACATTCAGTGAGGTCTTTCATGCTGGCCCCTCTTAAAGGTATTGGTAATGCTTTCAGAATTGCAAACTTAATTGGAGGCGTGGCCAAGATGCCAGTCTGAGAGCAGTAGAAATCCATAGCTCTGCTTAGATTTTAATATCCTGACAGGAAATAAACTTTAATTTTTAGAAAAATCTAACTAAAAGTATACTAAAAGATAGATTAACATAGCCTCTTTATTATTTTCTAAAAATTAATACATAGTCAAGAGATTTTTTTAGTTATTCCTGTCAAGAAGTTTTCTACTGGAGATCTCAACATGAGCACCTTGAAGAACCCACACCAGGAGGCTGCAGTGAAGAAAAAACATCTTATAATAACAAACATCCAAGAACTGTCACTAAAAATGGACAAATTTGAAATCAAAATGGATATTATCAAACAAGAATGCAGTAAACAACTGGAACTTCTAAATGGAATAGTAAAAAAACAATCTGAACAGATTTTTGCCTTACAGGAAATAGTAACTGACCTGGATACTAGAGTGACAAAAAATTAACATCACAATGAATTTCTTCTGAAACAAAACACAGGGCTGATAGAGAAACTGGAAGACCTTGGAAGTAGATCAAGGAGGAATATCATAAGAATATATGGAATTCCTGAGAAAGAAGCAGGTGCTAATATGATTCAGTTCCTCGATAAGTGGTTTTCATCAGCACTAAACATGCCTGAATCTCTCTCTTTTGGAATTGAGAGGGGTCATCAGTCCCTGGCAAATCCAGCTTTGTCTCTGAGTTCATCTAACTCCAGGTCTACAATAGTTAGATTTCTTTCCTCACAAGACAAGGACTTAGTGCTGAAATCATCTTAGACTAATTCCCCTATCAAGATGGGTGAAAAAGTTATTTGTTTTGACAATGACTACACCTCTACAGTCATATCCAAAAGAAAGGAGTGTGTTCCTTTAATTAAGTCCTTAAAAAAAGCCAATATTTAAGCTCAAATTCTTTTTTCTGCAAGAATAAAAATCACCTTGCCAGAAGGAGTTAAGATCTTTGATTCCCCACAAGAAGCAGTAGAATTTATCCAAAAGAAGAAAATACTGTCAGACATAGCAGAAATGGAATGGTCATCCCAGGGTTTGAAGAGACAGGCAACACAAAATGGATGGCCTGTGAAGAAAGGAGCAAACAAAACTAAGAAACTAAAGGACAAATTAATAAATTCCTTCTAATTTAAAATGATTTGTTTTATGAATCATAATATATTTGATGCTTGAAAATCACTATACTGTAAGGTAATGTGAATCATCTTTATTATTAACTTTCAGTTTTTTTTTATATATCTACTTCTAATTACATATAGTACTAAGTATTTAAATAACATTCTCTCTCTCTCCTCTTTCTTCCTATTCCTTTTTGTTACTAATGTTCCTTTTCTCTCTTTTCCACACAATAAGTACTTTACTTACTTTTCCCTTTTAAATAATTACAAATGATACATGTCTTCTAATTCTTCAGTAATAGTATAATTTGACTTAATACCAAAGTGCATTTTTTCTAGTGGGTTAACATTATGTTTCTGATGAGTGTTTCTAACTAGATGTTTTACACGGTTTACTATCACATGTTCGACATGACATCGTTCGAATGTACGGATGTCCGAACCAAATGTTCGGAAATCTGTACACCAAACAGTGTAAATGTTGAACTGAGCATTTCATTGCAGTCAGATTTTGTAAATGTCGACTACACTGAAATGCTCCTACCCACCCAACATACTACAACTGTTTTTTGCAGGGGCAAGCCCCCCTGCACCCCCCATACCCCCTACTTATATATACAAACTTCAAGATCGCACTACAGTGAGGGTAAGGGTACATTTCCCCATCCCCACTATAGTGCAATCTGCACTGCAATGTTGGAGCTGACAACAGTGGCCATTCACTCTTGTCAGCTTTGGCATTCCGGTGCTCACCCTAACAGTTCCGCTATCTGGTTTTCGCACATAGTTCGTTCATCTAAAAGACGAACGAACATGTGATAGTAAACCAGTTTAGACTCTTTGTTTAGACATATATAAACATTAATACAGTACATTGATGATGTTTTATAGATGACTAAATATAAGTTTTACATATATATATATATATATATATATATATTTTTTTTTTTTTGGTCTGACTAATTGGTGGGTAAATGATTGAAATGTTATAAAATGATCTCTAATTTGAGGCAACTGTTGTTACTTCTAAATAGCTGTTTTTATATGAAAGGGTTAAGTTTTTATGATGTTGATGTTTTGTGAGGAAACTGATGGTCTGTGTGACTGTTCTCATTGTGGAGATTCATGACATGCACTGACAAAGCAGCGTGAGTGTTTTTTTTTTTTTTTTTTTGCTTTCTGTAAACTCTAAAAGCTTCAAGATTTGATTTCCCACCGAAAATGCTTTTTTCCTCACTAGAGACAACCTCTGCCATGCATGAGCCTATTTAGATACTTTTTAACAAGTTTATGAAGCTGCAGCTTGAGGAAACAACAGTGATGACATCACCTGACCTTTTGAACTTGTTAAATGGCTGTATTTAGAATTCTTTTCTCTTGAAATTCTGTTATCCTTCACTTAGATACTTTAAATGGTAAATAATTAGTTCTGATAAAAGTGTTTAATTCCTTTGGAAATACCTATGTTGTTTTATAGATGCATACATTCTGCAGATTCAATGACACTTTTAGTAACTAAATGACATCAAATGAACTAGGAGCTGCATTAGAAAACTCATTATGCATATTAACATCGGACTTATGTTACATAACTAAACCTTTAGTAATGAAACAAAAGGTTGTGAGGCTTTTTTTTTGTAATGTGTTTTATATATATATATATATATATATATATATATATATATATATATATATATTCAACAGATCCTTACAAGAAAAATGTTAGGTAGTGGTTAAAACATCTGATGTTTCTTGAAAAGTCTTGGAAATATTGACAATCTTCTTAACCTTCAGCTTCTAATGTTTATACATACTTTGATCTGATGTGTATTTCTGACATATCTACTTATCAGAGGTGTTATTATTATATGTGACATATTCATATAGCTTCAGTTATATTGGACACTCATTTTAATGTATATTTCAGGGACTCAGATTTCCTTAGTTGCTTTCATAATGCTTTTCTTTTTTGTTTTTATACTATATTCTATGCAGAGATGGATAATTTGTGTTTTTGGGTGTTGGAGAGGTGGTGGATGGATGGTTTAGTTAAGTTTTTAACTAAACCAGAAACTTTATGTTTCATGTATGTGTTTGTAAATAGTTTTGGGTTTTTGAAAGTAGTGCTTAATACACGTTATACATCCATGATAAGTAAGTTTTTAGTAGATTTCAAGTCAACACAGAAGAACGGTATTTCATTAAGTAACAACATGCACATTATAGTCAATGGCTTATAAATGTTTATCATTAAATATTAATGGTTTGAACAATAATGTCAAAAGAGCTGGTTTTCTTAAATATATCAAAATGCATAAAGCCCAGATCATCTTTTGACAGGAAACACATCTATTAAAAAAAGACCTACAAAAATATTCATTTAATGGCTATACCATTCTGGCTGATTCATGTTTTAAAACAAAGAGAAGGGGCACTTTTATTCTATGGAAAAATACTTATACTATGCCAAAAATTATAGATACAGTTTCAGATAAAGATGGGATGCTAAGCATGGTTATTTTGGAAATCAATAGGAAGTATTATACTTTGATTAATACATACTGGATACCAGGACTAAGTACTAAATATGTTGACAAATATCTGGACCTGATTACTTTAAATACAAAAGGGGAAATTATAGCAACAGGTGATTTTAACTGCCTATTATCAGACAATGATACTTCTAAAAATGGTAAAATAAAACTAACATCTCAACCCAAGAAGTTAAATAACTTTACAAACCAGATGAACCTTAAAGATATACATGGTCTAAGAGAACATTATTCGTTATTCTAAACTCACTATTCATATCGGTCTGGTACACAAACAAACATTGATAAGGTCTTTGTATCAAATAATATATACTCAAAAATAAGTGACGTATCTATAATGACTTGCCACTTTCAGACCATAATGCTATAAACTTTACATTAACTACACATACAGATGATTTAAGATTTCTACAGAGAATTCCTGCTTACATAACTAAGTTAAAAGACTTTAAGGAATGGATAATGAAAGAAATAGACATGTTTATGGAAACAAATGATAATAATCAAGTGCCTGATACTATACTATGGGACACCTTTAAAGTTTATATATATATATATATATATATATATATATATATATATATATATATATATATATATATATAAATAAAATCTTGGCACCTTAAAAAAAGGAGAAAGTCAGACAAAGAACTTTTAGAAATACAAAAAAAATAGACAAGATAAAATGGATGTAAGGTCAAATAACAAAGTTGCACATAACAAAATTACTAAGTTATATCAAAAATAATTAGAAGTTTTGAATCATAAGGTAGCCATAAACCTGGAAAAATTGAAATTACAATCTTATGCTGTAAATCCCAAAAATCTACATAAAACAGTGGTAAGATCCAAAAAAATAAACGATCAAAATCTTATTAATGAGATTAAATTTAAAAGTGATGGTTCAGTTAAGAGTACATTTAACTTAATGGGCATATTAGAAGTGTTCAAACACTACTATAAAGATATAAATAATAACATACCACTTTTGGAGACAGATAATGTAATAAATACTTTTATTCAAGAAAATATAACTGCTAAGGTGTCAATGCAACAAAATAACATATTAAATAAACAAATAACTCTAAAAAAAGTGAAAGAGCAAATAAAAAATGTAAAAGATAATAAAGTTCTAAGACTGGATGGAATAATTCTTGAGCTATATAAGATTTTTCCTGAATATATAATAAAGAAAATGATGAGTGTGTTTATTATGGTTAAGCAAAAAATGTATAACACCCCCATCATGGAAATATTCAATTATCTCCCCCATTTTAAAACAAGGTAAGGACCCCACATATTGTGATTCATATGGGCCAGTTTCATTACTAAACACTGATTATAAATTTTTCATGACAATAACAGGATAAAGAAAATATTACCTAATCTAATACATAATGATCAGACAGGGTTAATTTTTCATAGAAAAGTGCAAGATAACATTATTAAATTACTATCATTAATAAACATAGCATGCAAATACAAAAAAACAACTATTATCAGCCTACACATAGACAAGGCTTTTGATTCTATTAGTTGGTTTTATCTACAAAGAATTCTGATTGGTTTTGAATTCTCCTCATATTTTGTCAACTTATTAATGAAACTTTATAGTGGGGCACAAGCTTATGTGAAAATCAGATTATGTCTATCCTCACCACTAGAAATCGTCAAGGGAACTAGACAAGGTTGTCCTTTGTCACCATTATTGTTTGCTCTTTCAGTGGAACCTTTTGCTACATATATCAGAAACAAGCAAAATATAAAAATTTTTCAAGTTAATAAGGACTATTGTCCTAAGATGCAATTATTTGCTGATGATATGTTGTTAATGTTGGGTGATATTGATGGTTCTTTGCATGATGTTATAAATACCTTAAGCAAGTTTGAAAGAAATTCAGGGCTTAACTTTAATCATAATAAATCCAAAACATTACTAATTAACAAAAAGATCAACAAAAACCTAAGAGAGAATACCCTGTTTAATTGGAAGAATGATGTATTAGAATATTTGGGTATCAGTATAAAGAGTACATGGAAAGAGTCTGTTAAACTAAACTACAATAATTTAATAACCACCATTAGTGAAATAATCAAAAGATGGAATAAAATGTTCTTCACAATGGAGGATAGGCTGTCTTTAATTAAAATGATCATTTTACCTAAAATTTAGTTTTATATACAGTCATTGATACTACGCCCTCCCAAAAACATATTTAAAAAAATTAGATTCCATGCTACTTCCATGTTTATGGTTCCCCTTAAAACCTAAGATTGCATATAAATGACACATTAGAGCTTGGAACAGTAATGGGTTAGCATTCCCTAGCTTAGATCTTTATTCCAAATCAGTTATAATTAATGTAATATTGCATTGGATCTCACCTACCTATATATCTGGCTGGAAAACAATGCATGACATTCATATAACTGATGTCAGAACTATAGAAAATCAATTTAAGGAACAATACGGAATAAGTAGAGTTCATTGGCTTTTACATGACTTTTGTTTATTTAATAAGAAGTTTGATCATTTTTCTTATGGCATTAATCAAATATTTAATAACTTTAAAAATATAATTGATTGTAATTACAACATTAAACAATTCCTATTTCTTATATTCCCTATATCACACTCCCCTGATTGCCTGGATTCTTTCAACATCAATGCGATGCAAAAACTAAAGGAAAATAACTTGATATTCTGGCATCAGTTTATTGAAAATAAGAGTATTAAACCACTAAACTCTCTTCTATGTAGTTTTGATAATAGTCAAGACAGTTGGCTGTTTATACACTCATTATGGCAGTTTATAGAAAACAAAATGAGAGTATCAATCAGCCTAGAGACTGAATCTATACCTAGTTTGATCCAGCTTTTTATTAGGTGTCTTGAAAAGACAGATGATCAAAAATTAAGTATCTCACCTATCTATAAGATACTAAGAGAAGACACTCTAAAGTTTAACTCAGATTTTTGGAATTACTATGTAAAGATTAATGGAGAACAAATATCTGATGAATAAAAAAAAACTGTTATTGAAATCTACGTATGGTACCTCTTCCTCATTATATTGGAGATTGTATATATGAAAATTTATGAAAAGGAGTTTCTATACTCCACATAAAATAAATCTTATACTCAAAAACAGTGAAAGTAAATGTTGGAAATGTGATGAATTACTAAAGGCCAACTGGGTTCACATGTTCATTGAATGTAGAAATGTTGTTCAATACTGGAAAGGCTTCAGATATTTTGAAAAGGCTTTATGGTCTAATAACTGTCATATTTTTAACTCACTAATCCTATTCAGTGTTCCTATACCTAATGTAATACCTAAATCACAGATTCAGTTACTCTGGTCAATTCTTGCAATTGCCAGAAAAGATATTACTTTGAACTGTAAAGGTAAACAAGATTTGATGTTTAAAGAATGTATTAATTTAGCAAAAGTTGTTTTTAAAAAAAGAACTGCAAACCATTTGTTATAGAAGTCATAAAATTAATCATAAAAAAATAGCATGGCAAAAATTGGAAAACCTTTTGAACAAATACTGATAACTTCTCATGGATAAAATGATTGTTTATCATGGATGAATGTAAATATTGTAAATAGTTTTGTTATTGTTTTATTGTATTTGTTATATGTACATTTGCATATGTTTATAATGAAAACAAAATAAAAATGTTTTTGGAAAAAAAAAGAATTGCAAACTTAAAAGTGTAAGTACTATCAGTGTCCTTTATGTGTTTACATAAAGCATTAGTAAGGATGTCCCTGTTTATATCTGAGAGATGTTGCCCTATTCTCTCTTTTAATTTCCTGTTGGTTTTCCCTATATAATATGCATTACATTTGCAATGGATCTAGGACTGTTGAACGAAAGGTCAACAGTCTGAATCCAGTAGTACTGAACACACTTTAACGAAAGCGCTTTCACCGAAAAAGAGATTTCGTTAAAGTGTGTTAAAAAAAATATTAAATTGACTTTTACGCAGTGGGACAAGCCCCCCTGCACCCCTACCCCCCAACTTTAATATTCTCACTCCGAGTGGGGAAAAAGGAATTTTCCCTTATCCGCACCATAGTACGACCAGCACAACAGGCATACTTATGCGAAAATGTTGCTTCGGTGAAAAGCATTTCCACGTAAGTATACCTGCCCATTCGCAATTCAGTAAAAAGTGCTTTCGTGCAAGAGTCCTAGACCCATTTGCAACATGTGGCATAATAAATGAGATTAGTAGAGTTACAGTTACCATAAACATATAGAGTGAAATCCTAACTACTCACAGGATGCTGGATGTGTTTGTCAGTGTATATGTAGGTGCAATAAACATAACTGTTGTATCTAAAAGTCCCTTTCTTGTTGCTATCAAAGGATGGTTAAGTAAGCAGCTGTACCTTATAACAAAGTTTATTCTTAAGATTGGCACGTCCTTTATGACTAAAGCTAGGTGTTTCATCTAAAACATTACTAAGCTGTGAAATAACCATTAGAAAAGGCCAATACTTGCCAATAATTTGTTTAACACTGGATGTGTTCATATTGTATGTAAGGGTATATCTGCATCTAGGTGTTTGCTTACACTGTGTATTAAGTTCTTCTTCTGAAATGCTACTAAACAGGGGGTTATAGTCTGCATCTCATTTATTTAAGATGTCATTTTTAATTGTATTAACATTGTTGATTTTATAACCCCTCTTGGCAAAGTCTTTAGCCATAGTCTGAATTTGTGTAAGCATGGTGTTATGTTCAGTGTTCAGTCTCATTACTCTCGTTAATTGATTTCTGACTATATTATTATATATGTAAGGAGGATGCATGCTAGTTCTGTGTAAGTATATATTCCTCTTGACAGGTTTCTTATGGAGCATAGTTCCTATACCTCTAGGTTCATAGGCTCATAGGTTGGTACTAGGCTATTGGCCCTAGGGCCTACACAAGCCTAGCCATAACAATTCTGTCAGAAAAATATTCATTTTTATATATGTCTAATGCTTATTAGAAGCTAAAAGGGTTAACACATTTTCATTCTATTTTATATACAGCTTAATTCTGTATGAAATTATAAGATGCTTTTTGAAACAGCAGTATGCTTTCTGAAAATTGTAAGATGACCCCTGACCTAGTAATTGCTAGCACAGCAAAATTCATGTTTATGCCTTTTGGAAATGTACTGAGAAGCAGGTGATTATCTGCTAGGTGAGGAAGTAATAAATGAAACAATACCATATTCTATAATGTTATGATTTTGAACAATCAGCTCTATTCGTGTTATGCGAACATGCACAGCTGCGGAAAAGAAGAGATACATAAGACAAAGGACTGCTTGAAGAATCTGTACTTGCTTTGTGCTCGAATTAGCTATAGTACCTTAAATAGAAACATAACATAGTGGGAAACTGTATCTAACCGGTGGTCACCAAGGCCACGTTGTTTTTCTTAGGAAGTTTTTCATAAAATTGATAGTGCAAGCAGAAAATTATGGATAAACAGCTGCTATGTAATGATGATGTTAAAACTTGTGATCTGTTACGTCAGCTTGGTAGGCAATGTCTTGTTAGAAAGTGTATAAAGACAGACTTACTTCCTGATTTTAGTTAGACAAACTCTGCATTAGCACGTTTTTGTCTCCTTGCTGCAAGATTAAAGTGCCTTAACCTGAACCTACCGTGTACTGATCATTTTTAAAGTTTATTTTTCCTATGACAGATTGGTCCTTCGAGCCAGAAATCTCTCGCTCTAGCTCAGGTCAGATGGGCCCGGTGGCATGAAACCATACAGGGAAGAAGCCACATTGGTTATTCTGCTTTGAAAAGACCTCCGACTGAATTATCGTTCAAAAGAGGCCAGCCACTGTTTCTGATCTGCGATTGGAGGACGAGTCAACAGTTCCGGTGAAACGATCAGTCACGGAGGCTCAGGTAAGGAGGAATTTACCTTTTCTTTGTTTCAGATCAAGGACTTGTTACAGTATTTGTTTTTGTCAGGGAGATTTTTTGTAAATCAGGGACAAAAAAGATTGCTGTCTTGTCATAGATCAGGGGAAACAGGATAGGTAGGCAGTTATTCTAGATAAACTGTGAAGAAGTGAAAATCGTGGTACCACATGATAAAAAGGGTTATGTAACAATTTCTAACTAAGTTAAGGCACAAAAAGTTCCCGAGATCCGCCTTTAACCGAAGACGCGAAATATATGCAATTACAGCGTGCCGACAATGTTAGATACTATACAAAATGGGTTAATAAATACAAATTTGATGGCAAATTAGATAAACCTTCACTTATCAAACTTGTCAAACAACTTAAAACAGATGCAAAAGGTCAGATAAAAAAGCAAAGTCAATTAGCTGTTCCTCAGGCACACAGGTGGCTTGAGGAAGCAAACCGCAGGGAACAAAGGAATAAAAATTCGAAAGCAATGTTTTTAGATAAAGAAGACAATAACTTGGTAATAGCATCTGCCCCTCCACCCCCTCCGCTTCCCTTACCAGAATATGAAGCGAGTGGACAAGCTGATCCACCTCCGCTATATCCAGCTGTCCCTGCAAAACCAAAACCGTTTGTCAGAGATCCTATCAAGACTAGGTCTCGAACACGCAACTTAAGAGGGGATATTGAATTGTATGAAATAAATAAAAATTCACAAGCTATGAGTGAAGAAGAGATATGTCCACTCATAGAAGTACCAAATCCACAGGCAGGACAGGATCCAACTCTTCTAGTATATAGACCGTGGACAGCGGAAGACATCCGGAAAGCCACAGAGAGAATTTCCCATCCGAAAGATAATTTTAGAAAATTCTTAGAAGACTTACAGGGCATGAGGTTAAGTTATCATTTAAATGGAGAGGAAGTAGAGAAAGTAGTCAGACAAATCGTAGGTCCAGATTGGCACATGATCAGTGGCAACTGGAATCCCTGTGATGCAGAACATAGGCCACTCCCACATAGTAACGCAGAACTGGATAACAGAGTGAAAGGTCTGACAGACTCTCTGAGAAATGGAAGCCTAGGACTGACTGGACTTGCATTAATCAATGCATACAACAAGAAGGTGAAACTGCTGATAGATATTATGCCAGATTATTGAAGTGTTTTAATAACCATTGTGGAATGCAGGTACCTGAAGACCAAACACATGATTCCCCATATGAGCAGCATCTAAAGAATGCATTTTTGAAAGGCAGTATTGCACCCATTAGCAGCTTTATTACAAAGCACATGGTAGATCATCGTACAAGTAGATTACAGTCATTACTTGAATATGCAAGACATGCCAAAAGGCATTTTAATAGCAAAAAGAAAAAGAAAACTCAAGTATTTGCAGTAGAAGATGGATCAGAAGTCTTTGTAGTACAGACCGGGAAGAAGGGTAAGAAAAATGCCCAGGGAAACAAACAATCTGATAAATGATCAGAGGAGTCTGAAGAGAGAAAGAAAAGGGGTGAATGTTGTAAATGCGTAAAAAAGGGACATTTAGCAAGGGATTGCAGGCAAAATAAAAAGGTAACCGCAGAAGACAAGGAGGGTGAGGACTGACTATATGATAGCCAAGAATCACTAGAAAGGAATAATCAAGAAAAGACAAGTGCAAATGTGATAGAAGGAGTAGAAAATGTGATAGAAGAAATAGAGGATGTGCATGAAATCACAGATAATGAAGAAAATGAAATTTTAGACTTGGCATTATTGAGCCTAGAGCTCTACTTAGCAGACACAAAACCGGAAGTTACACTTCTGGTAGAGGGAGGAAGTTAAATTCCTGTGTGACTCAGGGCTTCACGGACCCTGATACATCCTTCCAAACTACCAGAAAATTCAGAATCACTTGATTACATATTAGTGAAAGCAGCTAATGGACAGCTGTATTGGGAACCACTCTCCCACAACATAGCAATAACTGACCCTGTTTCAGGGATGACCCAGAAAAGCAAAATTGTTGTTTCTGCAAAATGCCCAGTAAATCTTTTGGGCAGAGATCTTATGCAGATATTTGGCATAGCAGAAGTTCCAACTATGCAGGGTATGGAAGCACAGCGACAAATGGATACCTTTGTAGTGTGACCGGAGGGTGAAACATTTTATTGGTACAGCCAGGACTTGGTTATGACTGGTCCAGGGGCAGTAACCGAAGAACTGATGAACATAGCCATCAGTAAATCCCCCTCCCTTGACACTGATAAACGGCATTTGTTGCATTGCACTCTATATTACTGTAGCAAACCAGGACCTGATAAAGAATATGAGCAAGAACTGTTTAGAAACCATGCTAACAGATTAGTATTACGAAATCTGTACTGGGACACAGAAGGGAACAGTGTAGTAAGCTGTTAATTGCCCCAGGAATTCCTAGCGCTTTATAAATCTAATCAATTACCACATGTGAGTTTAACTAAAGATAAAAGTGTGAAATGGGCAGACCTAGGAGAAAAAGTCACAAGGTGGGAAAAACAGACAGAATTAGAACTTTCAGAACAGGGAGTACAAAAGCAGAAGTTGAATTGGATAACACAGACACACCCAGCTGTGCACTTGCAGGCAAGTGAGGACAGCTGAGTAGCACTCTTACTAGAAGAAGAGGAAAAAGCCTTACGAGACATACCAAAGACTCTCTGGTCAACAGGAAAATCAGATGTAGGACTTATTCGTACAGCAGGACCAGTCACTATCACGCCAAAGTCAGCATTTAGACCTCAAAAGAGACAGTATTCCTTGAGAAAGGATGCAGAAGTAGGAATCAAACCTATAATAGCAGCCTTACTTAAGGAAGGAGTCTTGATAGACTCTCCTGATTCACCTTGTAATACACCTTTATTTCCTGCTAGGAAAGCAAATGGAGAATGGCGTATCGTCCAAGATTTACAAGCTGTAAATGACGCAGTTATACCTAGAGCAACTACGGTGCCAGATCCACACACCTTATTAAATGATTTGAAACCTCAACAAAAGTATTTTTCTGTGGTAGATATTAGCAATGCGTTTTTCTCAATACTGATACACCCTGACAGCCAACATTGGTTTGCATTTACATTTCAGGGGAAAAGGTATACATATACGTGACTACGACAGGGATATTGTGAGAGTCCAACAATATTCGCACAGGAAATGGCAAGTAACCTGGCGGGATTTATCCCACCGAAAGGCAGCCAGATTTTACTTTATGTAGACGACATTCTGCTGGCAGCCCCCACCCAGCAAGAATGCAGAGAAGATACCATAGCATTACTACAATTTTTAGCTACTCAAGGACACAAGGTAAACAAAAACAAACTGCAACTTTGGAAAAAAACAGGTTAAATACCTGGGATATGTAATATCCAAAGAAGGCAGAATATTAGATGAAGACAGAAAAACAGCAATATTACAAGCACCCAAACCAACTACCAAGAAGGAAATGATGTCCTTCCTAGGTACGACTAATTTTAGTCGGAGTTGGATTCCAAACTATGCCTTGGAATCTGCTCCACTGACCAACTTGATATTCAAAAAGCCTATGGCAGCACAAGATTTATTACAGTGGACACCAGAAGCAGAATCAGCTTTCTGCAAATTGAAACAACTGATAGCATCCTCATTATAGGGTTCATAGGTTCATACTAGGCTATCTGCCCAAGGGCATTTATAAGCCTAGCCCATAGTTATGTGGCTTTCGCCACCCCTTTAGTTTGAAGAAAACTATGCCCATTATTTTGCTGTGCCTCTGTCAAGCAGTGACACTGAAGTAATCCCTGGGGTATATCTGCGATCTCCCATCCATTGGTCAAGATTCCTCTTGAACAAGGCCAGCGAGTTGCTCTGCCTCACATGTACCGGGATTTTGTTCCACAACATAGGGAGTCTCTGGGTGATGAATCTGTCCCTCCAGCACGTTCTATTTATAACCGTGTCAAGGTTTAAGTCTCCCGCCCTTGTGGTTCTGAGGGATCTAGATTTTTTGAGGTGAAGCATGTTCATCAAATCTGGGTTTGACATGGCCTTGTATGTCAGGCACAGGTCACCTCTGAGCAAGCGGTATGCGACTGAATAGAGCTGGAGTTCTTTCAGTCGGGCAGCATAAGACATATTTTTGAGACCCTTTATCCTTTTGGTGAGGAACTTTTGGGGCCTTTCCAGCTGCTGCAGGTGTTGGGGTCAGATACATTCCGAATGGGGCATTGTACTCAATCATTGGTCTGATGAGTGATGAGTACAGGGGGACGATGACCTCCCTTGATCTAGATGTGAATCCCTTCATGATCAGGTGGGCAATGTAGAAGGTCTTCCTAACTACTTTAGCAACGTGAGTGTCAAACGAAAGGTTGCTGTCAACCTGGGTCCCCAGATCCCTGATAACTTCTTCTGTGCTCAGTGGATTGCCACCTATATGGTAGCTAGGGGTAACCTTGTTTTTCCCGAAGGGTATGACTATGCATTTCTTGGCGTTTAACTTTAGGCCATGGCTCTGGCACCAGTTATCCGTTTCTGTGAGGCCCTTCTGAAGGATATCTGTGTCAGATGTGTTTTCGACTATGGCACCCAGTTTGCAGTCATCTGCAAACTTTGTCAGCCATAACCCTCCTGTGTTTGCTTGTACTTCAGAAAAGTAGATGCCAAACAAGAGTGGACCCAGGACTGAGCCCTGTGGGACACCACTTGTGACAGGCTTTGAGTCTGACATGGCGCCAGCAACTCTGACCCTGTGGGTTCTGTCACTTAGCCAGTTTGCAACCCATCTTGTGATGTATGGGTTTACATTCAAGCTGATGAGTTTTTCGATGATACCTGAGTGGGGTATAGTGTTGAAGGCCTTTGCCAGGTCGAGGTCGGCTGTATGGACTGCCTTACCCTCATCAATGGCCTTGGTGACTGTTTCGAAAAAGTCAACCAAGTTTAAAAGGCATGATCTGCCTTTGACAAAGCCAAACTGGGTTGGATCCAAAGTCTGCAAGTTCCCTATGTCTTTATTTATGAGTTCCATTATGATCCTCTCCATGGCTTTGCAGATAAGGCTTGTCAAGCTGATGGGACGGTAATTTCCAGGGTCGGTGGAGGCACCGCCCTTGTGAAGTGGGACCACAGTTGCTGTGCGCCACTCCTTGGGTACGTATCCTGAGCTAAGATTAAACAGCTGTCCTAACTGCGGGTTTAATTCCTCATTGAGTTCGTGGAGCACACAGCCAGGGACACCATCCGGTCCCATGGATGCTGTGTTTTTTGCCTTGGAGAGAGCAGTTCTCACCTGGGCTTTAGAGATGTTTGGGGGGCTACAATCCTCTGGTATAGATATCTCTCCTTTTGGGGGGGAGGGGGGGGAGAAGTTTGTACTGAACCTGTCAGCCAGTATGTTGGCAATGTCTGTAGGTTCAGTAATCTTCACATCATTTTGAACTAGTTCTGAGCATATCTGGGAGTTTCCTCCTAGGTTTCTAACATAGCTAAAGAAGGCCTTATGATTGTCTTTTGAGTCCTTGGCAATTTTTCTCTCAAAATTTGCCTTGGATGATTTTATGAGAGCTCTTAGTTTTTTACTTATAATGATCAAGGGTGTCTTACCTTTCAAGGATTTTGCTCTATCTTGTAGTAGCTTCCTCCTTTTTGTTGTAGAGCTTGTTTATGGCTGGGGTCCACCAGACAGGACGCTTGCCTTTGGTACAAAGAGTCTTAGTTTTGTTTGGGATTGCCTGATCCATGCAATCCTGTAGGTGCTGGTAGAAGGCATTTGTGAGTGATTCAGTGGTTTGAGTAATGTTTACCACTGGCTCAGGGGCCTTAAAGGAGACCACACTAGTTTTTAGAAGTGTGAAGTCGGCTTTTGAGAAGTTCTTCACTGTGGTATTTTTTATTTCAGGTGGGGGCGGGATGAGGACCTCCAGCGAGATTAGTTTATGATCTGATCTCACCAGTGAGGGGTATACTTCCGGTGTTGAACATTGTGATCCCATGTTCGTGATGATGAGATCAAGTATGTTTTCTCCTCTTGTGGGGATGGTGACTAGTTGTTCCATGGCATTTGAGTTTATGAACTCCAGGAACCTTTGGGCTAGAGTGTTTGGGCTTGAGTAGTGTTCCCAGTCTATATTAGGGTAGTTGAAGTCACCTAGTATGATGGTGTTTGGAGATACATTTAACCCCTCCAGTGTTTTCAGGAAGGCCATGTGAGGTTCCTGAGTTTGAGAGGGTGGCCTGTAACATGCTACAAATTGCAGAGCAGTCTTGCCTATGGTTAATTGCACCTGTTAAGACAGAAAAACAGCAATATTACAAGCACCCAAACCAACTACCAAGAAGGAAATTTTAGGATTACCGAACTATCATAAACGATTTTTCCAAACTGTAGATTGTAAGCAGGGTTATATGACATCAGTGTTAACACAGCAGCATGGGGACAAACAACGCCCCATAGCTTACTATTCATCACAGCTAGACCCAGTGGCGTGATCCCTGGCCCACTGTGTACAAGCAGTAGTCACAGCTGCAATGGCAGTGCAGGCTTCAGCCTCAGTAGTGTTATTCCACCCTCTCACATTGAGAGTGCCTCATGCAGTCGCGATTATTTTACTGCAAGAAAAAGTAGCATATCTTTCTCCTGCTAGACATCTTTCCTGTATGACTATACTGTTGAGCCAACCTCATATGACAATTGAACGGTGCACAACTTTGAATCCGTCAACCTTGCTCCCAACCCCTGCAGATGGCAAACCACACTGCTGCCTGCAGGAGATTGAGCAAAAGACACTACCTAGAAAAGATCTCACGGATGTTCCCTTGGATGATGTCGAGGTGACATACTATGTGGATGGCTTGTGTAGGAGGGGTCCTACAGGACAGAATCTAGTGGGGTATGCAGTAGTTTCTGATACTGAGATTTTAGAAGCAAAGTCTTTACCACACAACTTATCTGCACACGCAGCAGAATTGATTGCTTTAACAAGGGCATGTACCTTGGCAAAGGATAAACGAGTGAACATTTTTACTGACAGCCAGTACGCTTTTTCTACTGTACATGTTTTTGCGCAGCAGTGGAAAAATAGAGGAATGATAACATCTACTAGTAAACCAATTAATCATGCGCAACTTATTTTAGATTTGTTAGACTCTATTCAGTTACCTCAGAAAATAGCTATTTGTAAATGCGTAGCTCATACCAAACAACAGGGTAGGATTTCAAAAGGTAATGCGAGAGCTGATACAGCTGCAAAGCAAGCAGCTTCAGCTTCAGAAGTATTTCTTTTGAGTGAGGAATTACAACCATCTGAGATTTTAGATTTAGAAATGTTAAAAACAATGCAGACACTTACTACAAATGTAGAAAAACAAAAATGGATAAAACGAGGAGCAATTCTTGAGAAAGGGCTGTACATCTCCAAAGAAAGAAAACCAATTTTACCATCTAACTTGTTTAGATATGCAGCTTTGTTGAGCCATGGGCAGTGCCATGTCTCAACAGGGGGGATGGTACAGTTAGTGAATCAAGTGTTTACAACGTATGGATTTACAAACTACACAAAAAATGTTTGTAACAAGCATCATGCACAGGGGGCACTGAAGCCTAAGCAAGGGAGTTTCCCTACACCACCGTATCTGTTTCATGCTATCTGTATGGATTTTATAGAGCTAAACAAATGTGAAAATAAAAAGTACTGCCTTGTCATTATAGATATGTTTTCCAAATGGGTGGAAGCTTTTCCGACTAAAAATCCAGAAGCAACTACTGTTGCAAAAGTCCTCGTTAAAGAAATTATTCCTAGATTTGGCATACCGGAAAAGATTAATAGTGACAATGGCACACTTTGTAAATCAAACTATACAACAATTGAGCCGTTATTTCGGGATTTCTCTGAAAAATCATTGCGCATACCACCCCCAATCTGCAGGATTAGTAGAGAGGCATAATGGAGTTTTGAAAAATAAGCTTAGGAAATTGATTAGTGAGACACAAAAGAACTGGGTGCACTTTCTGCCTCTGGCACTGTTGAGTATGAGAACTGTTCCAAATGTAAAAGGGTTAACTCCTTTTGAAATTCTGTTTGGGAGGGCATATTATACACCTCAGTGGAAACCGCTCATGCCTGCAGACCAGGAGGCTGACAGTTCACTTGCAGAGTATATGAGGTGATTTTTGAATAACAAACTTCTGCAGTTAAATTCTGTTTCAGATAAAGAACAAGCCAGACCATCGGAAGCAGCAATAATCCCAAGCACGTGGGTCTGGGTGAAAGTCATGAAGAAAAAGAATTGGAGTTCTCCGAAGTGGGAAGGACCGTACCAAGTGCTACTGTCAACATCCACTGCAGTCAAGATCGCAGAGCGAGTGTCCTGGATTCATCTGACACACTGTAAATTTGTTAAGAACTTTGAACTGGACAAAAACCTTGTTACTGTTGTACAACAAGAACAAAATGACCAGGTATAGAGTAAACAGGGATGCAGAACAACCTCAGAAAAATTGCATGATTATCCTGTTAGCTATACTGATAACAATGATCTTTTTGCTGTGGCCTTTCCTTTTTCCAGCCATACGAGTTGAACTGAACAAACGTGATGCATTACTCATAGACTGGCATCCAAACTTTAACACTTACCAAGCAATTAAATATGTGTATGCTGAGACTTTTAATATTTCGAACTGCTGGATTTGCACAGCTATACCAACAGCATACGGGGGATTATTGATGACTGCTGTCCCCATAGGGGTCAATGAGACCTGGGAAAACTTGATTTTTGATACTACACCCGTGAAATCACAAGACAAAATAGCATTGTCCCTACCTGTTACACAAAAGGGATTGTATGTTTTTATAAAAATGACACTATACAGGTGGGTTGGAGCAATTGCAATGTTACTGTTTCTTATAAATGTTATATTAAGGCTAATAAGACAGAAACTATCTGTGATATGAACTATGACTCATATTTTGAAAAAAATGAAGAAAACTGTTAGTGAAATACAGCATAATCCTGTTCTTTTGAAGCAACTTTCTATTATTGACAAAAAAATGTTTCATGCAGGGTGAGCATTTATCAATACTAAAGTAGAGAATTGTTATTTTGTTTGTGGGAAAAAGGCATATAAATGGCTACCTGAGAATTGGTCCGGCAGTTGTTTTTTGGGTTACCTGGTTCTGGCCATACGACACACTGCAGCTTTGCCTCAGGGGAAAATTCAAAACGTCAGAGAGATTAGCAGTAAACCTAGAAGTCCAATCAAGAGACCCGAGAATCCAGTGGGACGAATCGAAGCAGGGTGGAGAAACCATAACTCCGTGAAAAACAAAGATAAACTGACACATATGGACTTGAGTGACACTATTATATCATGGGCAGGCATAGCCCCTGCATATGGCGCAGTGAAATCGATTTAGGAGGTAGTGAGAGTTGATGTAACAAGTCAGCCATGTCCTTAAGAATAGTACCAGTCCCTGATAAATTTACTTTCAATTTGATATCCAAATATTTATATATCAATGGCCCATTTACGAGCAGAAACAATTGGCCGCATGGGTGGGGAAGTAGATGATGGATTTGTGTATTTTTGGTATGCCATAGATAATGGGTACCTTAGGATTATCAGTTCTGAAATATTGTAGCAACTTCTATGGTGATACATTGGTCTATGTGAATACCATCCAAAATATGCATAATGTTTGACGTTATTAAACTGATGTCATGTCATTTATAATGATGTAATCTTCAGAGTTCAAATGTTGCTGCATAGCTTGAGTGCAATAGACTATGTCCATCACCACAATTCCTCCACCCTTGTCTCCACTTTTTACAACCAGTTCTTTGTTGTCAGTTAAACTTTTAAGAGCTTTGAACTGCTCTTCAGTTAGGTTATAAAACTTGCCCCAATTAAGTTGTTTACTGAGTCGATATAGCTCATGTTCTACAGCTTCTTCAAAAACTAAGACAGTAGGGTTCTGCTGCGGTATGAATATACTTGTTCTTTTAAAGTCGCAAGGAATGCTATCATTGTTGCCAAATAAAATGTTTAAATTCAGCATCCTAGTAAATTGTTTAAACTCTATAACTGCTTGTGCTAGGTCCATCTGTTGGGTTGGGACAAAGGTAAGCCCTTTAGATAAAACAGATAGTTCATCTGGATTCAAAATATAATTAGAAATGCTAAATATCGTGCTCATCACATTTTCATCTGACTCCTTGTTGTCGGATGGTGATAGATGTTCTGATTGTTCTTGTTCCGTGGGTATTTCTTCAGAGGAGGAGGTTCCAACATCAGTAGGGGTTATTCGCAGAGCAGGGAAAAATCCAGATGGTCTAGGGCCATCACATTATTAGCATCCATGATCATTTAATTATGTTGCTGGATTTGAGGGAACTCTTCCTCATTTGTTTGATTGATTGGACACAATTGTGAGCATGCGTTGTACTTGGGTGTACATTCTCTCTTATTGGACCAAATGAAGATATTGCCTAGTTTGAAATCTGTGAGATCTTTCTTAAGTTTTCTGGGGGTTTTTTTGGTTTCAATAAGTCTTCTCATAGGGCAATTATTCTATCAAGTGTCACTTGTAAAAGCATAGAGTGCTCATTGAATTCAATTTTGGTAAGCAGATCTGCATATAGCAATTCCACCTCAGTTTTCAACTCTAGTTTCTTCTGTTCAAAAAATGACACCATCAGTTTCATATAGTGAAAGGAACAATGTAAGTTTATGAGTTGCGAATGACATAGTAAGTCAGGATACTTGTCCCTGTATGATGGCATTTTAAGTATCCTGAGACCTCAGGGGACAATGTTACTCTGCAGGTATACATTGAATCCTAAATGTTGCCATTGCAAATGTTTAAAGGCTAGGGAAGTTTGTTCAAAATGCTGTAATTTATTGTAATATTGTTGTAGCAGTTCAGTACCTGGCTCAGTTGGAGTAACATGTTGTTCAACTTCATCTTATAGATCAGTGATTAGGGAATTCACTGTGATGTTGATAAAGTCAGAGACCGGTAGTAGAGTTTGTGTAGGCATGTTGCTGGTAGAGGGAATCCCAATTTTGTTCATGTCTGCTGCACATACCGATAAAATGCAGACAGTCAAAAAACAGCTGTCAGTGCAGTGATAAGTCTGGTATGCTCCAAGAAAAGCAAATAAAAGAAAAAAAAAGAAAATGGAAAAAACAGAACCACAAACATTGTTCGCGTCCTGGTTCAATTTGCTGTTTTTTTTTTTTTTCAGTTGAAGTGTGTTATACTTTGTGGAGATAGAAACAAAGGAGGCCAAGAAGCTTCCTTCAGACCCTTCTAGATCCTCTACTCCAAGCTCAGATCCTACTGCAGAACCACCATGTAAGACATCCAAATAACCATGTCAGATCTGTGGGATCCGTAGGCTAAACCCGCAGATCTGTCAACTTCTGTTACCAGATCTGCACAGTTGAATCTGATACATTTGGATCTGAAGAAGCTTCTTCAGACCAGATGTGTCGTCTGTGGATCCCATACCCTGCTGTCTTCCATCACCTTTTCTAGAAAGACTCCTCCATTCCAGGACCCCTTCAGTTGCCTCTTCTTCTCATTCTTCCAGGAGTCTAGCAGAAGCTGATGTGGATAGATTGATTAGGAAATTTCTCTCAACACAAATTCAGATGTGAGTTCTCCTCGCTCCTACCCATCAGGTCTGGAGACCTTTACTAGTACTACTCCACCTATTTTGGCTCCTTCTCTGATCCAACCTTTGGTTTTAGAGCACTTGGATCCAAGAATTTCAGAGCCATCCATGTCGGATCTGAAGATTGTTGTATCTTCCACTCCAATATCTTCTCTGAGTGGACCAGCTGCAATGTCAGAGCCAGATGACTCTGAGAGCTGTAACATTGTTTCCGGATCCGAGGTGTTGGAGTCAGCTCTGAAGTTGTTGGAGCTGTCTCTACCACTCAGAACCTCAGCATTGGACAGCTCAGCTCTAACATCTGCCTCAAGAGGGATACCTTTGTGTTAGATGGAGCCAATGGTCTGGAAGCATATTTTCTTGGCACTGTCAGTCTCCTTCTGTCTGGGGTATTCTGCTTTTGAGGTAGTGGAGAGAGTTTTCTAGAAAAAGGATGATCCACCCCCCAGATCCTTCTTCCCAAACCCATCTGTCTACCTGTCTTGAGCCTTCATTCTGCTCCACAAGGACAGCCAGTCCAAAGTTTGCAGGCTACCCAGCAGGGTATACTCATATATTTTGATACTTCACTGAAATATCCCACTGAGGTAGTCCCTAAGAAGATAAAGTACAAAAGGAGGCACTTAGACTCCCTTTGAGAGTCGGTCACAGAAGATACTGATTTTGATGAAGGGGAATGGTCCCCAAGATCACCACCAGATGACTTCTTCGTTGAAGACATCCTGCAGATCCTCAAGCAAAGGGCTGGTTGGTCTACCAACAACACTTCCCAAGAGGAATATTTCTGGAAACCTTTGCGGCTGGCCCATCTACATCCTGGGTGACTGCACCCACCGATGAGCTCATTGATTTGATCTCTCGGTGGGCATAGAAGGAATCTGATGGTCTTGAGCCACTCTCCAAGAGATCAGACAAGATTCTAGCACCACCAAAAGGCAATGAATTTTGGAGTAAAGGAGTACCAGTAGATGCCATAGTTGTGGCTGCTGCCACAAAAAAAGGAACTCACAGAACAAAGTTACTCTGTTCAATCCCCAAACAGGGAGTCTAGGGTCGTGGACAGATTTGAGAAGTATGTATATGTTTCAGCAACCTTTTCATTTCAGTCACTGAATTATTTGGTACACTTCACCAGACTTTAGAGGGATTTGATTAAAGAGATTTCCAAATCCCTCTCTGGGACCATTACTTCTGAGGCAGAGAGCTTTATTGCCTCACAGTTGGCTACCCCACAATCTATTTCCAATTCATCCATGAGGCTTATTTCACATGCAGCTGAAAGTATCTCAAGGGTGGCGGGTTTAGGCATTTCTATTAGGACACATGCCTGGATGCCCCTGTGTGATTTTGTGGAGTCCTTCAAGTCCTTCTTCATCAATGTTCCCTTTGACAGAAGTACTTTGTTTGGCCCCAAGGTTAAAGCCACACTATCCAGGTGTGAGCAGAATGTAATACCATGTATGCAGTGGGTGTACATTTTTTGAATCCTCAAAAAACCTTCTCTATGAATCAATGAGGTGGTCAAAAAATGTGGCTCAGAAAATCCTAGGATCCTTTCCATGGTCTGCATGGATAGTTCCACCAGGGTCAGAGGGGGAATCTCTAATGGCAGACTCTTCTTGTGCTGCATAGGAAGCCTGCAGAACCAAGGATCTAGGGATACTTTCTCTGAGAGATCCTACTAGTGCTCTTGAAATGAGGCCAGTCCAATTGTCCACCTCTAGAGGCAGTGAGGGCTCATCCTTCCCTGCACCAAAAAGTCTGGCTAAAGATTACAAAAGATAGATGGGTGCAGAGGATTATTTATAGAGGTTATATAATACCATCTTCCTTTCCTCCCCCTTTAATGATAAATAAAATTCCTGATGTTTCACCCAGTCAGGGGAAAGAAGCAGCAGAAGAAATAATATAAAAGCTGATAGAAAAGAGAGTCATCCACAAGGTCCTTCCAGACCAGAAAGAATCCAGAACCTAAACCTACTCAAGATTCTTTTTAGTGCAGGGGATTGGAGACCAATTTTGGATCTCAGCAATCTGAACAAATCAGTTCAGTACATGAAGTTCTGGATGGTCATGGTTCAGTCCATTCTGCCATTCCTGCACAAGGACGATTGGATGTGCTCAACAAATCTTCAGGATGCATTTTATCACATAAAAATGAACAGGCAATCCAGAAGATACCTACACTTCCAGCTGGGAGCCAGTCATTGCCAATTCAGAGCTCTACCCTTTGTGCTCTCCACAGCCCCCAGGATGTTCACACAATGCATGGCAGTAGTAGCAGCTCACTTGAGACTGTAGGGATTCTAGATGTTTCCTTACTTGAACACCTGACTCATAACTGTTCCAACCTGGCATCTACTGATAAAAGCATGGCAGTATGTACTCCAGCTGTGCTCTCACCTAGGAATTACCATCCATCACAACGGATACCAGCTAGAACCTTCTCACATATTAGACTTTATAAGGGCTTTATTCAATATGGTATCAGTGACAGCAAGCCTTACCTTGCCAAAGGTACAGACTATTCAATTCAAAGTCAAAAAGGTAATCCAAAATTCTTCTCTACCAGCTCAGTTGATTCTCCAAGCCTTGGGATCAATGTCTGCTGCAATAGTTCTAATTCTGTTAGCAAGATACCATATGAGAATTGTTCAATGGACTGTAGTGACTCAACGGTTCATTATGCACCAGCCTTTGACCACCCCATCAGAATAACTCAAGCATCCAAAAATTATCTCTTGTGGTGGATTCACTCAGATCAGATTTTACAAGCCCATCCCTTCATCCTCCATCCTCCACCCAAGGACATAAGTGAGTACAGATGCTTCCAAAATTGGTTGGGCACTTCTTGGGAAAGAAAGTCCAAGATACCTGGCCCCCAGAAGAAGCCAACATGCATATCACTGTCCTAGAAATGAGAGTAGTACTCCTAACATTACAGGTCTTCCAAGACTCTCTTCCTTCCAGGACTATAACAAATAAGACGGATAATATGTCAGTAGTCTGGTACATCAACAAAGATGAACCAGATGCTACCCCTTGTGTTGAGAAGCTTTGACAGTGTAGTAGTGGGTGACTTCATCCCGTTGATTTCTGATAGCAACGTACATTCTGGGGAAATCCAATGTGATAGCAGACAAGTTGAGCAGGTCCATTTTATTACCTCATGAGTGGTCCCACAACATGAAAGTTGAGGAAAAGATATTCCACCAATGGGGCCAACCTTGCTGCAACCTCTTTGCATCTCCCTTCAACAACAAGTGCAGCAGATTCTTTGTCCTGATCCCCCCACCGGGGGAATCACTGAGAGACACTTCTCTCCACGATTGGCCCTGCAGTCTCCTCTATGCTTACCCTCCAACCCCTTGAATCCCCAAGTTACTCCAAAAAGCATTTTGATTGAAGAGCACAGTCATCCTCATTGCCCCTTATTGGCCTCGTCAGATTTGGTTCTCCTTTCATTGGTCTCATCTACTTCCCCCACCTTGGATCCAATTCCAGATCTCCTATCCCACCTGACAGACATGATTCACCCAGATGTTTTAGGCCTAAAGCTGACTGCATGGTTTATCCAATTTCTTTGATAGCAAGACAACCCAGGCTCTCCTCCCTTGTCAATCACATTCTTTTATCTTCCCATAAGGCTTCCACCAGGAAGATTAACAAAAGTAAATGGAAAAGATTTGTTCTTTGGGCACAACAGAAAGATATTGACCCCTTTTCAGCACCAGTACTTAATGTTCTTGAGCTTTGGCAATAATTTTAATGAAGGGGTTAACTCCTCGACAGTTAAAACACAATTAGCTGCCATCTCTAATTTTCATATAGGAATAAACAGTTCCACCTTAGCTTCACCAAAACTTTGCAAAGCTTTTAAAAGGGGAACTTTTCTTCTTAGACCCCCTTTTAAAGATCCAACTCTACAATGGGATTTGAAATTAGTTTTACAAGCTTTGACTCAATCTCCATTTCAACCATCACCAAAGTGTAGACTAAAATTTTTAACCTGGAAAACTATCTTTTTAATAGTCATTACTTCTGCTAGAAGAGTTTCAGATCTTCAAGCCCTGTCTTCTAAGCCTCCTTATCTGATCTTCATAAAGATGGGGTATCGTTACGAACCATCTCATTCTTCCTTCTGAAGGTGATATCAGAATCCAACATTAATCAATCTATCAATTTTCCCGTTTTCTTTCCAAATTTCTCAAATAAAGATGAATACATGTTGCACTTATTAGATGTTCACAGTTACATTTCCATTTACATAGAATGAAAGATGTCAGAAAATCAGATCAAGTATTTCTCTCTTTTTTGGAATCAAAATTGGGCAGGCCAGTTACCTAAGTAACTTTAGCCAAATGGCTAACTAATATCATTTATTTTGTTTATAACTATCTGGATTTGTCTCTACAAAAACCTTAAAAGAGCTCATTCAAACAGGTCCATGGCAACTTCATCAGTGTTTTTATCCAGATCTTCCCTGGGTGATATTTGTGTAGCTGCAACTTGGGCTAAGCCTCATACCTTTATTACTCATCTAGTTTCTATGGGATGAGAAGCCTTTGGCTCAACAGTGCTCAGGAATATCCTTCCCTAGAGTCCACCATGGAGACTGTATCCCATTTGTTGAGGAATGAATGAAAATTGACAACATTAGATAAAGAAGTTTTGTACTCATTATAACATTCCATCTGTGTTGTCCATTTCCATTCTTCCTCAGCTCACCTCCCTCCAACCCCCTACCATTTTCTTTGTGACTTCTGGAAGAATGAGAAGATGCTAAGGGAACCAGTGTTCCCAAATTTGAGTTCCAGATATTGATTTCTATCTTATTTGCTGTTCCTTAGTTTCTAATTAGCAAAAAGATCAGCAGACAAGATCTGAGGTATGGAGGGGAACTATGGCATTGTGGGTAGGGGAGGAGCTCCAGAGTTTTCAGTATCCACAAGCTGTAAAAAGTGGCCAAGTCAGATCCAATGGTCAGATCTGAACCCATTTGTTGAGGAAGAATAAAAATGGACAACAGAGATGGAACATTATGATGAGTGAGTACATAACTTTTTTTACAGTATAGTTGTCTGCACCTGTGGGTGTACAATTCATATTTAAAAGAACAAATAATTTCAACAGCTCAAAGCAAATTTAATGTATATTATCATATGACTATTTTAGTTTTTTTACTCAACAAATGAATCCATCAAAAATTAAGATTTTTTCTTTCTTTCTTTTTTAATTTAGTTTAGTTTATTGCATTCATGTACAGATGATGGTGTACAGTTGATATTGTGGAATATTACAGACAAAATTCACTGTATAGTGATTTAGGATGATAGACATTTGCAGAGAAATTTGATTTGAAAAAGATTATCAGATTTTATAGTTAATGGTTGATCAATTTTATCTGATTTGGCCTATATGAAAGGGACACAACACACAACTCACAATTTCATGCAGTAAAACAAAGGAAATTAATTGTGTGTTCATCAAATAATAAAAAACACATTGCTTACTTCAGCCTTTCCACATAATTTAGTTTCTAGTCCATTACCAATTGTATATTTAAAGTAACTTACTGTTTTTAGTATTTTGGTTAGACTTTAGAATAGGTTTGATGTAACCCTTTAGTTTCAGTGATGTTGGTTTCATAATATTCATTCTCAGTTTATAACATTAATGATTTGATATATTATACATATATATGATATATATGTTATATATTTTATATAGATTATATATCTGAGATGTGTACACACTGTATCTATATATATAGATAGATGCACACACACACTCACACACACCCATGCGCACACACGTGCACACACACACACACACACACACACACACACACACACACACACACACACACACACACACACACACACACACGCACACACACGCACACACACACACACACGCACACACACACACACACACACACACACACACACACACACACACGTTCTGAAATGTTGACACTACAACAAACTCCAAAACCATTGTTTTCTTGAAACTAGAATACTGAGTCTGAGATTTTGTCTTCTTGATTCCTAATCATTATTTTGTTAACATGCATAAGAACTGAACATCTAAGCCTCTAAAAAGGCCAGGAGGTGGGTTCTCTCGTTCAGCACCTCCTAACCTGAACATTCAACTAAGGCGAGAACTCAAAGGCAGACCCAACCATCTTTAATATATACATATACATATACATATACATATATCCAAAGGGTAAAAAGGTCACATAGACAAACCATTTAGTAAAAACTACAAGAAAAACCCAGCCATACAGATAGGCATGTGTGTGTTTGTGTGTGGGGGGGGGTCTGTGCTGATAAGCGACAAACACTGATCAGCACTCTGATTGGTATATATACACAGTAGCATAAGGTGGCGGGTTTCATCAGTTAGAAGAGAGTAAATGGCCCAAAATATGTAAACAATGATGTAGATCATGTTTCTGGCTCCCCAAAATATGTGTAAACAGAGTGCTGCTTTCTTTAAATTTAGTCAGTGCTTTGTTCAGCTGCATCTATTACTTTAGAAGTAGAGAAAGAACCTATCTATATGTTGCATGACCATTTGGAGATAATATAAAAAGAGGATTATGGCAAGCCCAGTGCAGGAGTCCTTGCCCTTGCTGAAGGAAACGTAATACCCAGAGCAGTGTGTCTAGCCCAGAGACCAAACTGAAATTAAAAAAACAACCTTGGAGAATAATTTAGAAAATACTCCTGCCGGAATGAATCCAGAGACAGCTACTATCAGAGCCTGTTTCAAAGTAATATAAGGCTGAGCTAAATGTACTTTTTATGCATTTTTTATTAAAACTGCAGTTTGGAGGAATCTGCTTTACTTATACACATATATAATAAACTGTCCTATTTTAATAAAGGGCAATGGTCTTAGCTGCCTTAATCTTCCATGTTGTTGGAAATTTAAGCATTTTAGCACCAGTTACTAAAGCCAAAGTCCTTAGACCTAGCACTACCAAGTTGAGCATGATTTCCCTAAAGAATGAGAGCAAGAGAGTGCCTTGTGGTATGCTAGGAACGTTTTACCCACATGTTTGTGGAGCCATGTGCCAGGATGATCACAGTAGAGCAGTTATTTCCAACCACAACAGCTGCAGTTGAAGGGATTGTCACCACAGCTACCATAAGAACAATGTCAAAAGAAGTGATGGGATCAAGCTGCCTAGGATCTTATCAGGCTAGTTAACAAGAGGGTTACTGATATCCTTCATGGACAAGGAGGAGGCTAATTATGAGGATTAAGATAAAGTAAAAAAGGTTTTACTTGCCAGAGCTGATGTTACCTCAGGGACACAAGTTCAAAAATGTCATAGCTAGAAATTGTCTTATAACAAAAATATAAGGTCACAAGTATCTGACAAAGAACATATAATTTATTTACAGTTCAATCCAGAGGGTTAACAAGATACAACTAAAATGATAAAAATTACAATAATTTTCAGTTTTAAAAGATCTTTATCTTTAAGAAATTAAGTGCATCAAATTGACCATAAAGACTCTGAAAGTTGTGTTGCTCTAGTAGAAAGATTGTTATGCCATAAACATGAAACCATGCATAGAAATGATGCATAGTAAGTCTAGATCTGTGGTAAAGCCTGTTTTGGATGTTGGTAACAAACAAAAGACAACAACCGTAGATATGCTCCATTTTAAATGTTGAAAAAATGTTCACAGATACTAATGAATAGTAACACTGTTACGTCTATGAAACCATTACCCCTGAAAAGTATGCTACTGCTGATGCTGCTGGTGTTACACATCTGGAAATATGAAAAAAAAATTATTACTGACAAAGCAGTAGAAGTGTGCGTGTTCATTATGGTAGTAAAAAACAACATCCCAGTACTCAAACAAAAATACAAATTGTGTTAATTCATTCAGTTGCTGTTATTCCCAGTTAAATACATCAGATGATAATAGGGAATTATGCTTCCAATGTTCAACAGTTGTGGAGGCAGTGAGAAGATGATGCTTCTTTTGATAGACCACTGTATCATTGTGAGGAGGGGAACCAGCAAATGAATAAACATAGAGATATTCTTCTGCACAACTTAGAAAAAGGGAGCAGCAAATACCAGACACATGCACTGAAGTGTGTGAATCTAACAAAGACCTTGGTATACTGAAAGTCCTAAATGGTACAAATATTTGACTGGGAACACAGAGAAAGACAGTGAGAGATATCAGAATACCTCATAACTATGCTCCTTGCAAGACAAAAACTTGTAGAAGGGAGGAATTTGCACATTAAAATAGTGCAGAATGCTGTGATAGTGCAACCTGCAAGAGTATACTCAATAAAAATAAGGATGTTGCACACTACATTATTGCATCCTGCTGTAACAGAATAGTCTGCAAGAGTAATATCTGTAAGAAGAAAGTACATATACTAGATATTAAAACCTAGAAGTATTGCAAAGCTGATAGGTGACATGCCATAGTACTGTAGCATGAAATTATTACAAATCCAAGAGTACTATTACAACCAGAAAATGTTGCAAAGCAGGAAGTTTAGGTGACTAACAAAACTAATGAAAAAGAATCAGTCACTGAGAGGATGTTTAGTAAATGCTTGGCTGAGTGATCAATCACAGCTGAGCTGCAGTAATACTGACAGTAATCAGGGACCACCAGCTGGAGGAGCAACAAACAGCAGATAAATTAAGGGAATTTGACTATAAACTCCTGAAAATTCACAAATTGCAACTAGAAATGAATTATTTTGATCAGTGCACAAAAGAAGAGCTTGTCCCTAAGGGTCTCAGGTCCTGGCAATACCCCACAGGAGTGATAAAAGGATCTATATTCCATCAAGAACTGATCAACTTGTTTAATAGGCAGAGACTTGAACTACTGCACTTAATGTAGAAATACTACCAGGAGTGGATCAACACCCTAACTGTGGAAGTGAACACGTTAGATACTGAAATTAAGGCTGACACTAACTTCCATAGATATCATTATGATCATAACAGAATTTTTGCAAGCATTAACCAACAGTTAACAAAATCAAGGGACACTAAAATCAGAAAATTACAGAGGGACAGAAAAGATTATAATGATGGTACCGCTTATCCAGTCCTGCCCACATCTCAAACATGGAACATGATAGGACAGAAACAACATGTCCTGAACCAACACAACCAGAAGGTGATGACATCAATGCCTAGTAGGTGTGTAGAACCCTTCTTTACGAGGAGATACAAATGGTGACACAAGGATTAACCAAAACTGCATACTAATGGAGAATATGAAAGCAGCTAACAATTTCGATCATGAGGATGATTATACTACTTTTTCCAAACCCCGAGGCCAAAACCACAACAAACAACAACAGAACCAATGGAGGGTTTACAACACACGAAGAATCAACAAGAAGAGGAAGTAATATGCGGGGCTGATGAAGGGGTAAGTCATTATCTGAACATTGATTCTGACTCTGATTTAGACCCTGACTTTATCACTATATGAACACGGATAGTTTTGTCATTAACACTGACAAAATGTGTAGCATAGTAACTAATAAGGAAGGGGACTTTAACATTTTTAACTTTACAGAAGTACAATTAGACCCCTCACTTGTAGAAGTCTTTACTAAGGGCCTGACGTTTATTCCCTCATATAAGGTAGATATGGCTAGATTATTAATAGACCTTAAATTGTACATAAGGAAGTTGAACTTGTGTATTCTAATGGGGAATGACTCAAACCAGGAAATTCAACAGATACGAGTCCCTAGCATATTCAATCCACCCACCCACCCAACTCTACTACTTTTTGAAAGAATTTGCGAGATGGATTTTAGAGCCCTAAGCAATTTACCACACAAATGAAACTTCGATACCCCAATGAATTTGACCAAAGAACAAAGGGACTCCTTGACAAACTTTCAACATCTTCCAGTACAACTGATGAAACCAGACAAAGGGGGAGGGCTAGTACTGATGGAAGTGTAGGACTATAACACACGGATGAATAGAGTGTTAGAAGAGGAAGCATATATAGCAGTAAGCTTAAATGAAATGTACATAACTTACAATAGAATAAGGACCTTTATAAATGATTTGTTTATTGATGCTTTAATTGACCTGAATACACTCAACTATTTAACTATGGCCTTTCTAAAATACCAGTACTATTTGGAGTCTCTAAAATTCACAATGACCAGGAAAACCCTCCCATGCGTGCCCTTGTAGACGCCAGACAATCCATCACGTACCCTTGCGCAAAGGTTGTAGACAACATATTGAAAAAATATGTAGCACTTAAACCACAAATTTGTAAAGACTCCTGTTCATTCTTAGATAATATTACCAACTTGGATTTTAAAGGAGAATATTCCTTTATGACAATTGATGTATGTGATCTGTATACGGTCATACCACAAAATACGGGAATTGAATGGGTGACAGACCACATTAGATATAAGGAAGCAGATCATAATGAAATGAGACTAGTGGAAGAACTATTGGAGATAGTGCTAGAAAATAACTTTATTATGTTTAACAACTACTTCTACTTACAAAAAATAGGAGTGGCGATGAGGTCTCCCTGCAGAGAGAGTTTCGCAAATCTAGTGTTGGCCCATTGGGAACACAGGATTATCCTGGACAACATAGAAGTGAGCCAACACTTGTATTATTATACTCGCTTCTTGGACGATATTTTTATGATTATTAAGGGAGACCCAACACTAGCACATAACCTGATGGATATATTCAACAATTCAACAAATTTTCTTAAATTCACTAGCCAATTAAATATGGACACTATTAATTATATAGATGTGCACTTGTCAAAAGATTACATACACCAACAGTACCGATCAAGCATTTTTAGGAAGAAAACATACTCTAACTGCTTCCTTCACTATACCAGCGCACATCCATACCACCAGAAGAAATCAGTGGTAAAAGGGCAGCTGGTATGAGCAGCTCATATGACGACAGAACAGGAGAAATCTGAGGATGAATGTAGGACATTGAAAACAATGTTCCTAAAAAGAGGCTACCCTAGGGAACTACTGGAAGAACTTATAGTTGAAGTCGACTGTAAATGGCAACAAGGTAGTTTTAAACCTATATTGATGGACCACCATTATAAATTAGTCTTTATTACTAACTTAAATGTACAGGTTGGGGTAGAAGAAAGTTTTCAGCCATTAACAGAAGGTAAACTACCAGGTGCTCATTATAAATTAAGCTTCACTTTTACTTTTAACACTGAATTTCAAGCCATTAGGAACATTTTGTCCAAAAACTGGGAAATCTTAACTAGTGACAGGGATCTATTAGAAAAAATAGGTGACCACCCAGTCCTAACCTATAGGAAAGAACAGAACCTAAAATCACTGTTAGAGAGCAACAACAAAACTAGAGGTAAAAAATTCCCAGTGACATATAAATGTGAAGCATGTAATCAATGCAAACATATAGATGCAGGGATTAAATTTACAATAAGAGGAAGACACTATTACACGAAAGAGAAATATAATTGCAACTCTAAACTGATAATTTACCTAACGCAGTGTCACAGTTGCCCAGCATACTAGGTCAGCAAGACTGACCGTAGATTTAGAGATAGGGTGTACGAACACACTTATTACATTAGTAAAAGTAAACAGGACAGTCCCCTTGTCAGACACTGTAGTGACCACCTAGGGCATGGTTTCAAATTCAGAGTTATTGACTCAGTTACAACCGACCTTCGAGGGGGCCCTATTCGTTATTGCTGGATGAATTAGAATCGATATGGCAATTAAGACTGAACTCGCATTATTGGCCTGGATTGAATGAGGCCTGTTCAATAGCACCCATACTGAAACTCAAGAACCTGAGGAGATGAAATCTACCTCTAGGCTATTGTACCAAGCCTAACTTGATCTGTAGGGTATTACACTAATTTTAGAGATATTGGACTAGGGTGGATTAATTAATAGTTTAGAACATTATGGCGATAATTATAATGCCATAATGAATAATTTTGGATGCGACAAAGGACCTGAGAGCATCTATTTTTAGATTTTTTAACATGAATTTTTCAACATGAAGTTTATGATGTGGTTTGGTGATACCTATTAAATGGATTTGTTTAGACTAAATCCTTTTTATATAAGAATAATGACCAAAACACAATTAGGGATGGTAGACTATTATTATAGTGAATTTTAATGATTAAATAGAATCTTTACCATACAGTCATGTAGGTCTATACACCAGACATGATTTTCACATACCTTTACATTTTTATGTCCACTTTTACAAGAACAACAGTGAATTAACTTTTGTGTTTTAAATCAATGAAATTACAAGGCTTTTTATATATATTTTACATATATATATATATATATATATATATATATATATATATATATACATATATATATACTATATATACATATATATATCTCTATATATATATATATATATATATATATATATATATATATATATATATATATATATATATATATATATAAAAATAGTAACACATAGGGCCATATACCTCATGTAATGATTTTAATCTATTTTGTTTATTGCTGGTTGTTGTTCCGTTTGTTGTGTATATGTATATGCATATTTACAGTTCTAGGTCATACACCTTTTAAAAGGGCCTATTAGGCTACTAAGGGTGTGACTACTTAAATGTGGAACATTTTGATGTAACTTGTCTGAAGAAGTTTAGCCTATGTGCTAAACGTAAAGCGCTTTACAGGTCGAATAAAATTACACTTAGTTGGATTCATTTGCTGCTCGCCTTTCATTTTTGGTTATTCTGAGGCAAACTATGAGTTAGAGAGCATGGTAGGAGAAAGCTGAAACAAATATATAATCCTTTCATTCTGAAAGTAGAGAATGAAGCACAAATCTCTGTAGTAGCCTTAGCAGCAGATATTAGTGAATCTGGCAAAGAGATAAAACCAACCTCTATACAGCGCAATGGTGCAGCAGTAGTGTTGTCGCCTCATAGCAAGAGGTTATCCAGTTCGATTCTTGGCTAGAGTGCCTTCTGTGTGGAGTCTGCATGTCTTCCCTGCATTTGTGTGGGTTTTCTCCAGGTACTCCGGTTTCCTCCCATGTTACAAAGATATGTGTCTGGAGTGTTTCTCCCGAGGCAATTGGCTTTATTCCAAGTCAGACTTTCGTGATAAACAGATGTTAAATAAAAAAATAAATATACATGTAGTTCAGATAAATGGCACACTGTCTAAGCTATAGACACAAGAACTAAGTATTTTTTGTTAAGGAGTAAGGAGGTGCTTACATGAATCCCTGGCAGATAAAATTTGTTTTAAAGCCATGAAAGGCTATTCCAGGAGTAAAAGCTTAGCTCAGTATCCTACAGAATGCCAGAGTCCTGAAGAAAGGTCATACCTGAAGTAGTAAGGAAATAGCTTGAAGTAGATGTGATAGAGGGGCCATAATGTAAATGTAACAATGCCATAGTGTCAGTCCCAGCACCTGAGGGTATGAATGGGGGCTGTAGTGATTGTGGGAAGCAGAGCAGCATTATAGAAGGTGACTGTGGCCCAGTGCATGGACTAGAAGGAATAGTCAAAAGGATAAAGAAGGCAAGAGTCTTGACTGTACTAGATGGGCCATAGCTATTCAAAGCGGAAGTGTTGAATTTGCCTGGCTTAACCTACTACAAAGTAGTAAAAAAGAAGGAGAAGCCCAGTTATGAAGTATAGGAGTAAACACACCAAGGCTAATATCCAAAAAAATAACGTAAACTCCTGATACTGCTCAAACCACAGTGAAGGAGCGAAAAAACCACTGTAAAATCCAGTATAAATCCAATGCTCTTTATTGTAGGTAAGCACTTTTGCAACCAGCCCTGGTTGCTTCCTCAGAGCAAAGATTACAAAAAAACTTCATCCCAAACTTTAAAAGCCTTGAATCCTGTGTCACATGACTATGACCAATTAATTAATTAAATAAGTTAAAAGAAAAAGTACATTCAAAATGTAAATACACTCAAAAAGCACAAAATTTCATTCAAGGCAATATATAAAAAAAAACAGCATATAATATAATGTAAAAGAAACATACAAAGAACATACATAAAAATACTATATATATAAAAATATATAAAAATAAAAATAAATAACCTGCTATACTGTCTAACATACTAATACTACACTATCTGTAAATCACTAATGAAACAACTTTCTTCCTAATATTCAAAAATATTGTATGTATAAATAAAGAAAAACATCTAATGTATAGTATATTATATTATATTATATGTTGTCTAAACATAGTCTAACTATAAAAATGCTGGTATAACCCTGTCTATAAATCACAAAATTAAATAGCTTTCTTCCTAATCTTCCTACCTTTCAACACGGGTTTCAGAGATACATAATCATTCAGCCCAGGTAGCTTACGGGCTGCTAACATAAAAATCCATCTCAACTCCCTTTGTTCAGTTCTGTTATTTAAATCTCTCATCCTAATGGTTTCAGTGACAGTGTCAATAATAGAAAAGTAAAAATAGTGATTCTCCCCTTGTTGTAACATGTGTTTAGCCAGTGCACTATGTTCCTGTTGTCTCTTAAAACAGTAAAGGTGGTCATGAATTCTCTCCCTTAACCGTCTGTTGGTTTTGCCAACATAAAACACACTGCAGCAGGCACAGTGGGCTAAATATATCACATTCCTACTCTCACATTCACCTGAGGCCTTAAACTTGAAGGATTTCCCACTCGATGGATGGCAAACATGATGTTAGTTTCTATATACTGACAAAAGCGAGCATGTATTACATTTCCTAGTCCCATAGTTCATAATGGATCTATGTTCTATCTAATCCATCTGTATAACAGAGCATCTGCTTCAATGTTTTTTGATCTGTATAAATAAAACAAGGTTTCTCTCCTACTATTGCACTTACCCTATCATCAGTCCCCAATATATGCCAGTTACAATATATTATATCCTTAATCAAACGAGTATCAACTGAGTGTGTAATACTAAACTTCACTAATTGTTCTCTGCTCTTCATTCTCTTAGCGGCATTTCCACTCCACCCATATTGAGACTAGAAAAATACAGTTTCCCTGTGGTGTTCCTTCTAGTTCTGGCTTCAGTGCATGCCTCATTTACCTCCCTTTCATGGTAACCCCTGACTAGGAACTCATCCCTCAGGGTCATCAAACTATTTTCAAAGTCCTGATCCCTTGCATGTAATTTTGACAAGTGTATAGCTTGATTATTGATGATGTTCCTAAAAATATGGGGAGAGTGCATACTAGTGTGGTGAACATAACTATTATAAAGTAGATAGCCTGTTTTGGCTACACAGACAACCTAATGGGTGCGAAATTGGTGGTTGCAAGCTGGGGTGGGGAATCACTGTAGCATGATGTGATGGTTTTCACCAGTCAGATGAGTGCAAGTAACTCACAGGTATGTTAATAGTGGATTAAATAATGTCTGTGATTCAAAAATGTGCACTTAGTGCAAATAATGTTTGAGAAGCCACAACAAATACTCACACACTCCAGAAAACTACAACAATAAAAAGGATCCAAACAGGGAATAAAACTGAATGTTAAATAAAACCACCAAATGATAAAAAAATCCAATCTTTTTATTCTAGTGCCTTGGTGTCACCACCTTCTTGGAATACAAATGAACGCTCTTAAAACTACACTTTTATACAAAGTTAAACACACATTACATCCAATTAAACAATTAAAACCACTTTGTTCTTAAAGCAAACACTTCCAATTTAGTTCATTGTTCAGTCCCTTAGGAACCAAAGTTTTATATTTTAAAATATATATACATTCCTTATATAATAATTTTTGTTTCAATGTACTTTCATCTTCCCAAACACAATTAATTTGCTCCAAAATAGTACCCTGTAATAAAGTAACATCACTATAATGTTCCTTTTTAAAATGTAGAGAAACTATTTTATCCTCCCTCCGATGTTTTATGTCCCTCAAGTGTTCCATGAATCTAATACGGAACATTCTTTTCATCTCCCCAATATAAAACAAATCACAGGGGCAACATAGGGCATATATTACTCCTTTGCTTTCACAATAAACACCACCCTGGGTTCAAATGTAACATTATTAATACCCCCACCAATATTAAAAATGTGTGGACACATCCTACACTTACCACATCTCAAGGTTCCTGAATCTAGTAAGGGAATCTGTATATTAATCACTGGCATAACAAAGGTTCCATGCACCAACATGTCTCTTATGCTTTTACCCTTTGTATATGAAAAAGAGGGGTGGTCCGGTAATATCGCTGCTAAGGATTTATCTTGTAACAAAAATTTTCAATAATATTTTACTAACCCAATGATCTCATCACTTTTAATATTATATATAGATACAAAATATACTGGATCTTTTTTTGTGATGGTCAGGTGTTGTACCCTTATGCTGTACTGCATCCACTCTCCTTTCAGTTAACTTATTTCCCATTAAACCATAAACAACTTTACCTTCTGCCTCCCGGACTCTTATAGGATTATACACTCTTCTTAAACACATATCTACTGTTTTCTTTATTTCCTGTGTTAAAATGTCCCTGTCACTGCATATTCTTGACAATCGTAAAAGCTCTCCATAAGGGAGAGCTTCTAATACATGGGGAGGATGACAGCTGGTAACATGAAAGTTTTGGCTACTGTCCAAAAATTTCCTATGCACACCAAAAATAATACACCCATCTTCCTTTCCTTCCAAAACAAGGTCTAAATAAACAAATTTTGTGCCTTGTTGTAAGCCATCAAAGGACAATCCATATGAATTATTATGTAAATCAGCCACAAAACTGTGCACTTCATCATGGCGACCTTCACAAATAAAAATTAAATAATCTGTGTACCTAAATTAAGAATGTACATATTTTTTCACAAAATTTTGTTTAAATAAAAATGTGACCTCAAAAAATGACATAAACAAATTGGCATACATGGGGACAAACGAAGTCCCCACAGCCGTTCCTTGTTTTTGCCTAAACAATTGATTATTATAACAAAAATAATTATTCTTTAGACAAAATCCACCAACTCAGTTATAAAATTAGAAAAATGGCTGTCCCCCAGAAAATAAAAAATAGCTTTTAAACCATCTGTATGTTTGATTGAGGTGTACAAACTTCTAACATCTAGTACCACCCAATACATATTTTTTATCCATATTATTGAAAAGATTTTTTTTCAAAAAGTGAAAACTATCCTTTATGTATGTGGGCATTTTCTGTACATAGGGAAGTAACAACTTATGCAATATCTAACCTACATTGTGAAGAAAATACTTACAGACCAAAATAATAGGCCTCCCTTGAGGGTTTGTCATACTTTTATGTAGGTATAATAAAACTTTGGCAGGTATAATAAAACAGCCATTTCACTGTTTCTATTAAACAACTTTTCCTTTACATCTTTATCAGTGAAATACCCCAACCTTACGCCTTTTTCCAATATTTTTCAAACTCCATCGAAGCTTGCTCACAACCCTCATCACATATATCATAAACTTCCTGATTATTCAGATGGTCCATGCACATTTTATGGTACTGTACAGCACTCATAACTACTATTTTGTTGCCTGGTTTTATGACTAAATCTTTTTTTATTTTGTAATTATTTTAAAGATTGCCATTTTTTAAATGTTAAGTTATATTCAATATTACCCTTACTTCTCAAAATATTCTCACAAATATTTTCTCCACCAAAATCGATCATAGAACTAAAATGTGTCAAATGCTCATTTTCAAAGGGAGGAATAAATCTATTTAATACAGGAACATCAGAGGTATCTATTCTGCAATAAGCATTTGTATTTTCACAAACAACAAGTAGTTTCCTCCATCTCTTCACAAAAAGAATGAAAACTATCATCAGACTCATCACTAGAAAAGTTTAAATTAATCTAGATGGCAAAAAACCACATTAAATGTAGCTTTTGTACAAATTTAAACATTTCTTGTTTAACTATATGTGCCCTAGGAATCACAGTTGGAATAAATTTAAGACCTAGATTTAACACTGAAAACTGTTCCTCTGACAATTAACAGTTAGATAAATGAATTACCATATTAGTTTGTACATACTCATCATCATTTAAATTTCTTATTGTTGTTTTGTCTATTATATTGTCCATTCTTGAAATCTCTTCTCTGGTAATCATTCGAGTTATATGCATTATTTCTACCCCTTTTCTGGCATTGACGCTACTGTTGCTGCTCCCTTCCACTCTGAAAATGCCTATGAAAGTCTTCAGCCTGTCGTGGGTGTGGTAGTCATAGAAACTCTTCCTCTGCACTGTTATCAGAGCCATTCTGACTGGCTCCTTCTGACGAGGCAAAAGAGACTGACAAGGCCTTTTTATAACCTCCGTTCCTCCATTGTTGCTTCCTGTGTCTTTGATTGGACAGGGCCACAAATAATGTTTGAGGCCTAAAATGTGTGTAAATAGAGTTCAGTTTTCTTTAAATGTAGTCATAGTTTCATGGTTTTGTTCATTCATATCTGTTACTCTAAAATATAGAAGAACAAAATAAAACAAGAGGGCTTGGGCAAGCCAAATCAGTGAGTGTTTACCCTTGCTAAAGTGAACTTAATGCCCAGAGCAGTGGATCCAGGAGACAGAACCAACCATAATGAAGAACAACCATGGGGAAGAATTTGGAAAATAATCCTGGCTGAAGAAATTCAGATACAGCTACTACTGGTGACAATTTCCCTGCAATACAGAAATGAACTAAAGGTACTTGTGTATTGTAGTTAAAATCACAACACTGCTTTATTTACACTTGAATATAAAATACATTGCACTGTTTTTATAAAAACTGGTGGCTTCATCTCCATGGATCTTGCACAGTGTGTGTGTGTGTGTGTGTGTGTGTGTGTGTGTGTGTGTGTGTGTGTGTGTGTGTGTGTGTGTGTGTGTGTGTGTGTGTGTGTGTGTGTGTGTGTGTGTAGAGAGAGAGAGAGAGATACACACACACACACATATATATATATATATATATATATATATATATATATATATACACATTTATTGTGTGTGTGTGTGTGTGTATGTGTGTGTGTGTGTGTGTGTGTGTGTGTGTGTGTGTGTGTGTGTGTATAAAATTTCGGAGACCCAGTTCATGAAATAAGTAGTAAGCTGGTTAGAAGAAGGTGGAGATATTTGTGAGGTGCACATGACGTTTGGCTCACGGAGATTTAGGACAGCAGAGGATATGGATCTGCAGAAGAAAGGAGGAGACATATTAAACTATGGGAGCAAGCAATGTTAGTAGACTGGCTAGTCAGGCATGAAAGGACAGAGTGGGAGTGGAGAGGAGGAAGCAACACAAAAGGCCAGGATAAGTTAGGATGTGAAATGTTAAGAAGGATATGGTAGACACGTGTGCAGTGGTTGTTATAGGAGGACAGATAAGTGGGATTGCACAGAGTATGGTGACGGGTGAAAGTGGGAGATGCAGACACAAAAGGAAGGAGAAGAAAGCCAGTGTAAAAGAAGCGATGCCAGGAGTCATGGCAAGTGATAAAAGGGAGAAAGAGCCAAGAGTGGCCAGGCAGGAACCAACAATGCAATGTGTGCAAGATGGAAATGAACAGAGAGGGACACTCAGTCACATGGCAGAGGAAAGTGGGCAGACAGTTAGAACCTGCATAAAGGAGGTCAGAGTAGAGGAAGAACACCAAATCAGGTATGGATCAAGAGTGCAGCCTCAACAAAAGCTAGATTATATGCCCTGGAAATTAAGGAAGAGGAGGAGGACAGGGAGCTGGAGGACTGATTTACAAAAAAAGAGGTGCCTGAGTGACTGGAGGACAAAATAAAGGACTGGAAAAAGGAAGAAGGAGGTAATACTCAAGGTGGATCTGAAATTACTATTATAATGAGCTACACTGATTTTTTGTTTTTCTGTACTATGCCTATAAGTAAAAGAATGCAGGCTGCATGACATCAGCACTGCAGCTGAATCAAGTTATTTATACTGAATTTGTATAAGTAATTATGGAATGTCATACATTATGCTTTCTGTGTTGTGTTACGCTATGCTTTTGCATACTATATTATTCTATGGCATGTTACATTATACTAAGCTTTACTGTCCTATACTACACTATGCTATACTGTGCTCTACTATGCTGCTGTATATGGTATGCTAGGATATTCCATGCTATACTAGTTTGTATTATAAAATAATCTGTCCTCTAATTGCTGTCACAGAATTAAGACCATTGTCTGCTATTCATGACTGAGGAATTTACAAAGTTTTTAGTTGAGTCTTTCTTCCAGGACCAGTTAAGCTTCCACTAAGTACTTCAGTTTTCTTCTTGCAAAGAGTCTGAATTTCATTTAGGTGTGAGAAAACACAAGCACTTTCTGAAAAGACTTGCAAACAAATCTATTTTTACCATTGCTGGCCAGTGGCCTAAATTTCATTTGCACTGCATTAGGACGATGGCTCATATCCTATTAGTTTTAGAAACTCTGGAGGTTCATTTCAATTACGACTGAGGCATTTAGATTAGAATTCCAAAAGTAAAACTTACAAAAGGGTTAATTGTTCAAACCAGGGGCATTCATTGAATGGAAGATGTGAGCTGTATTCATTTTTTCAAGTTAAGATATCAGTTGCATTGAGTAACTGGTACTATACGTCACATATAGCCCGTGCTATATTAACATTTACTACATTTAGGAGGCAAAATAATAAAATCTAGTCAATGATCTATAATAACTTACATACATTTTATTAAGCTACTGCATTTTTAAAAAGTAACTGAGATTAAAAGAACAGCTTGCTGTTTATTAAAGTTAACATATTTTAAATTGCTTACAAGCAGTGTAAACTTCAGGTCTTAAGTACTTCAGGGAATTTTTTTCTATTTTATATTGAGCAGTAAATCTCTAGCATCTACATGACATACTGAGAGATGTATGGCAACCAGGTATGAGAGAAATGAACGGGGATGGCATTAGCTTGCATGTGAAAAGCTGCATCTTAATTGAGTTCCAGCTATAATTTCATTAAATTTATATTAATCACCCTATAATTCCACTTTCATCCCTGCTTCTTCATGTGGATTATGTCTGTTAAATTAGTAGAGATATTCCTGTAGTATTTTGAAAGCAATGCCTATGTTTTCCTGAAGTTAAAGCTAACTGCATGGCTGAGACAGATGACAAGAGTGGCCTACAGGGATTACAGCAAGATCAAGACCTGTCCTCAAAACTTTATCTTTACATCACTAAAGTTAAAATCCTGAAGGATACTGAAGCCATGAAATCTGAAAATGCCCTACACAAACACTCTGTAGATTTATGTACTGCCTGTACTGTCGTTTTGTTGTTAGCACTCAAAATCCAAGCTTCCTGAGTACAAATGTATGGAGAAAATCCAAGCAACATGAGGATCTCTCTCTTGAAGATTCAGTAGAAGCTGAAAACCTCCAGAATCTTGACAGGAAGATCAATCAGCAACTGTCTAGCCTCCATAAAGGGATGTATGAGTGACTTTTTGAAGTCCTTTCAACTTTCCAAATTGCTACATTTTGAGCCAGTTTCTCCATTTATGACTAAAAGCCAAAAAAGTGCATAGTCATCCCCTTTGGGAAAAACAAAGTGCCAACAAATTACCACATAGGTGGTAATCCATTAAGTACGGAAGAAGTAATTAGGGATTTGGGGACCCAAGTAGATTGCAATCTCTCCTTTGACAATCACATTGCCAAAGTGGTTAGAAAGACATTCTATATAGCCCACCTTATCACGAAGGGGTTCACATCTAGATCAAGAGAGGTCATTGTGCCCCTCTACTCATCACTCATCAGGCCCATAATTGAATACAATGCCCCATTTGGGATGTACCTTACCCGACACCTGCTACAACTAGAAAGACCCCAAAAGTACCTCACCAAGAGGATCAAGGGACTCAAACAGATGCCCTACGCAGTTAGGCTAAAGAAACTCCAGCTCTACTCAGTTGCTTACCGCCTACTCAGAGGCGATCTGTGCCTGATGTATAAAGCCATGTCCAACCCAGAATTAATGGACATGCTCCACCTCAAGAAATCCAAATCCATCAGAACTACACGCTCCAGTGACTTAAACCTCAGCACAGAAATAAATAAAACATGCTGGAGGGACAGATTCATATCCCAGATGCTCCCCTCACTCTGGAACAAAATCCCAATCCATGTCAGCCCTTCAATGACCCTCTTTAAGAAGAATCTTGACGTTTGGATGGGAGATCGTAAATTTACCCCTGGGATCTCTTCTGTGTCACTGCTAGACAGAGGCACAGTAAACTAACCTTAAATGGGCTATCTTCTGTGACCTACTATACAGAGGCACAGTCAACTAATCTAAGAAGGGTGGTGAAAGCCAAACACACTCTGGCTAGGCTTGTAAATGCTCTAGGGCAGATAGCCTAGCATCAACCTATGAACCTATGAACCTATAAAAAGGCTTACAGAACCCTGAAACTGCCCAGTATGTCTGGTGGCCCTTCCCATTGCATTATTTTCCAGATTTTGATGTTGAAAAGGAACACATTCTTGGAGTTGCCAGAGAAAGATGACCCCCCCCCCCCCCAGAATTGTGGCCACAAAGTGAAGTTCTTTCAGGATTTTGCACCTAGTACACTGAAACAGCAGAGGGCTTTTCACCACGTCAGATCCCTGTGCTATAAGACTGCATCCTGGCCCTACTAAAGTTCCCTGATCTGGTTATTAAATGAAAAGGAAAAAAGAAAGCCTATTTTTCCCCTGAGGATGCCTTGGGTCTGAGCAAGTTTGCTGTAAGCCCATCTCCCACAACCACCTCTCATCTCCAGAGCCTGTCCATGGTTGATAATTTAGAGATGCAGGAACCTAAGGGGGCAATCATCCCCAGAAAGGATTAGCCAGCAGGCAGCAGCTGCTCTCCCCAAGTATTTTCTTATGTATTCCATGCCCTGGAGTGAAATAAGAGTGAAGATGTTATGGATATTGCAAAAGATAAGACTTCTAAAATGAGAATGTTGCGGAATCTGTCTGACCCTGTACCTAACTCCAAAGGTGCAGAAGTACTTATAAATTTCTTGGCCCAGATAAGAACAGAGAAGCAACTCACAGAATAAAGAAGATGGGGATATGCAAAGGTCTGCAAACTGGGGCGACATACTTTTCCTAGGATTCTTCTACTTACAGCTGGAGCCAGACTGTGTGACACTTTCAGTGTAACTTCAAGTTATATTAATTTAATAGTGTAGTGCTGACACTTCCCGATAGACTGATTCTTTCATAACTGGAATGCTGAGGAATTCCTGGTGTTAGGGATACACCATAGCATCCTTTGTCTAATAGGTGGACTGTCTGAACATTTGATTTGCTATTTATTATGACAATTAACAATTTTTTTAATGTATGAGATTGCAGTAACCCATGTAAAATAAAGTCATTACTGTGTCGACTGAAATAATATATAGCAAACTTCATATGTACTCAAGTGTACAATCGCAAGATAATTTGCTAAACAATTTAAACTTCTCTGGGATAGGAAATGCATTTACAGCTTAAAATGAAAGTCAAAATCCAGGCTGTGCAAGCCAGATACATCCTTGCTAGGTGATGGTTACCTGAATTTCATGTAAACGCTGAAGGAAAAATGGTGTGGAACACTTTTGAAATGGGAGGGTGGTAAAAGTACAGCAGGGAATGTGAATGGCTCAAAAATTGACTTACCATTTTTGTTTGTAATCCTTTTATCAGCCTAGAGAAAAATGATGACACACCCAGTGCTACTGTTACCTGGAGACTACAGTGTGGTGTTTGATTTCAATAGGAATAAGTTAGTAGCATCCTCAAAGGAACATGTCAGCAAGCTATGCAAGAGATGGGTCTATATAATGTTTGGAGAGCTTTTCAGGCATATGACACTGAATATTCTTTCATTATCCAAGGCAGTAAGAATGCCAACAGACTTGATTATTGACTGGTATCCAGAAATATGATGATTTTTACCATCTCAGTCAAACAATGTCTAACACCATTCAGTGATCCCTCAGCTGCTATCTTAGAGTGATGGGTAAAGACTACTGCCTGAGACCCTGAAGAATGGACCTATTTTCTTTCTTTCTTGCTTTCCTTACTGGGAAAATCCATTTGTTTTGGAAACCCCTTTGCAGCGAAGGCCTCGAAATAAAAGTCCCAATAAAGTAACAATCAGTATACAGCTGAACATATATACATATAATACATATAGAAATAATAGGACATTGTATAATGCTTGTTTATAAAGTAAGGGACATAATGGAATATTACATAATAGTAGGTGATGAAAAAATTATATGGCTCTTACTTGCTTGCTGCTTGCCTGCTGGAGCTTACTTGCTGTGGGATGGATTTGAGTATTTCTTAAGACACTCAGTCTTGCTGGCTGGATTCTGCTAAAATTCAAAGTCTGGTTATATTTGCATTCACAGTCTGTTGCATACAGAAACTTGCAGAATATACACTGATGAGAGAATATACTTTGCAGCACTTGTCTTTAAGAGCAGTAACCAATAACTTTTTATAATAAATTAAACTGGACAAACATTGCAGCTTAAAAGTACTGTTCCAACTTTACTTCTCATATAGTACAGATGATGTGAGATATAACATTTACCTTAGGACAAACAAGTCCCTACCATACCTCTAACATAACTGGATTTATACAGCTCTTTATATACAGTTTTAGTCCTGTAGAAACAATACTAAGCTTCCTTGTTTAACAATGTCTTGTAAGAGACAAGCTTTTCTGACAGTGTGAATATCCTGTAACAGTGTCCTGATGTCCATGTAGAAAAACATATTTTTGAGGAAACACATTGTTCTGTATTCTATTTGGATCTGTGTATATGAACATATGTTCTTGTACCAATGCTGATAAGCATATCCTGTTTTTTATGCAGAAAAACATATTTTTGAGAAAACACATTGTCAGAGATCAGCTTTTCTGACAGTGTGAACATCCTGTATTTTATTTGGATCTTTGTATAAAACATCTGTTCTTGTGCCATATCCTGTTTTTCCATGCAGAAAAACATATTTTGAGAAAACACATTGTCACAGTGTCATAAACATATCCTGTTGTTTTAGGAAACATATTGTGTCCATTTTTTATATGCAGAATAACATGTCAGTGTTCTTTAAAAGCAGATTTTGCATTTTTGTTTTTGCATACATCCTGTTTGAGTCTGTAAGGAAAATGTCCATTCTTTAAAAGCAGATTTTGTATTTTTGCTCTTGCATACATCCTGTTTTAAGTCTGTAAGGAAAAAATGTCCATTCAGCAGATTCCTTTTACAAGCCATGGTCATTTAGTATGACTGCTGATCACATATTACTAAACTCTGTTTCTGCATTTAAGCAAGCCTTTTCTTTCAGCATATTTACAACATAATTAATTTCAGACTAATATTAATAAAATCTAACAATTCCCTCTGTTTTTAAACATACTCAAAACATTTTATATAGAAAACACATTAAGAAACAAACCTATAGTCTTCTTTTGATACAAGTCAAAATGCAATTTTACATAGTTAATACAATGATATTAAGTATTACTACCAAACTGAATGTATTTCAAACTTTTTCTTTTGCAGACCATTCTGTGAAAATATTTTGTCAGTTATGAGCTGTGTCTGCTTTAATTTTACTTGATTAATTTATTATTTTGCAATCACAGAATTTAATTTATGACTTAGAGCTGTTTCATTAACTCTTTGCAACTGTTGAATTAACTTGAGACAGTAACCATGTGCTACTGCAAGCATTTATACACTGCTGAAAATATACAGTTTTAATGTCATTTTAACCATCACATTGTGTTCATATCTCTGAATTGCTCAATAACATCTTGGTAAAATACTGAACTGGGCTTAGATAATAAATATTTGAAAGCAATTATTTTACTGGGGTAAAACCAGTGATATTACAACTTGACAAATTAGTTTTGAACTTATTACAATGTATCCTGATCAGTATGTATTTACACAGACTGTTTGCTATTTATGCATTTCAATCTAGTAGGTATCTTGGACCCATTGTTTTTTAAATATGTTTTTTTTCACACATATTCATTACTAGACATTAATTTCATTTGTACTGATTTTTTTTGCATTTGTACATACAATGACTATAAAGTACATTTAGTCTAATCTTACAAATTTAATAACATTAATATTAAGCAACATTTTGGAAAATGTTTGTCTCTCTAGAAATATCTAGTGGAACTGATACCAAATCCATATGTCCTGTTATTTTAAACTACATACTTAACAATTATAAACATTGATGCTTTTTTATACCAACATTGTTTTGCCAAAAACATATTAAAAATAGTGACCATTCTTGCTATTAGAAACATTTATGCATTTTTCATATCTTTATTCTCTCTTGTATAGCTGTAATCAATTTTAAATCATCTCTTGTTTTTTAAACCATCTCTTGTATAGCTTTACAATTTAACAGGTTGTAAATACAATTTAATACTAAACAATACAATAATAATCATTATGATAGCTATTAACAACTTGTAAAATATCTTATCCTGTCAGGTTTAATCCAGTTTACCAGTATTTCTAATACACTAATACCTGTTTTCCCTCCCCATAAAAGAGTATTGTCAAGAAGGAATGAGATATTTTTTCCTCTAGCTTTATTTTAGACCCTTGTTGTTTATTTTTTCTGTAGCTTTATTTCAGACCCTTGTTGTTTATTTTTTCTGTAGCTTTATTTCAGACCCTTGTTGTTTATTTTTTCTGTAGCTTTATTTCAGACCCTTGTGCAGTACTGCTTATACAGTCAGTGTAAAACTGAGAAAATGCCCCTCCCCTTATACAGTCCATGTAAAACTGAGAAAGTACCCCTCCCCCTGTAGTACTTCAGCACTGTTTACCTGCCCTATGCTGTGAGAATAGAATGTATGTCAGCCCAACACTTTGGTTACACACTTATTTTATTATGTTACTAAATAAAGCTTTCACTGTATATTACCTCTAGTAGGTATTTACACCCTCCTGCACAATTGATTTGAACTGTATATATACTATAGCCCATTTGCTGGCTATACTTGATGCAACTGAGTTTTTTTTTTTTTTTTTGTCCTTTTAACATTTACTTGCAAACAGATTATAAGTGACATCTATGCACAATTGTGACATTTTATTACAATTACCAAATAGTGTTGCCTGTAAATATTTTAACAATTATGTTTTAATAACAATGATGCTTTAGAAAAACTTAAGCTACTTATCTGGCAATCAGTCTTGTTGTTTATCTTATCTTTCCAGCATTTCCTGTAACTATTCATTCAGTCTAGGAAGGTCTGAGCTCACATTTTATACTCTATAAACCATAATTAATTATTTTGGCATTTTTCCTTTAATGTGATTGTGATTTGCATAACTATACATTTATACAACATAAATAGACATTATTTTACAATTACCTTACATGGATTTCAGTATTTTTTATTTATTTATCTATTTAACTGTCCTGCCATTAATTTTACAAAAACTGTTTGAATAATACCATCTGTGATTTTTGTTTTTTAATTCAGAACTTTAACTGTTTGGTGTTACCATACAATTATAAAAAATTGTAAAAAACAAAATAGATATTAGTTTAACCAACACATTTATATTTATATTATTTATATTTGCTGTTGTCTGCCTTTTGCTTTTGTGCATTGTAAACAAATGTACTATAGATGAAAAGAACATACATGCATGTCTGTCTTGTATCTGTATATCTTTATACAAGCATGTCATGTCTTGTGACTTTAAATTTTTACTCATCTATTTTTATTTAATTTTTATACACTAGTACAGTTTTGTTTACCTTTTGACTGTGCTAAGAATGGCATTCATATGCTGTACTTACTGTAGTACTGATAGATGTCTTGCTTTAACTGAATGAAAGTAAAACATTTAAGAATGATTTGTCCAGACATCAGATCCTACCATCCTACCATGTATGTTTAACCATTTTCAAAACATAAACATATTATAAAATATATTTCTTTTGCACAGATTAGCTGTGTATGCAGGAAGTTCCCAGTCTCTGTCAGCTCAGCTAATTTATTTCCTTTATCCTGCAACTGCTGTTGAATTTCCAGTAATGTTGCATGGTCTTTCTGACATTCTTTAGTAAGCTGTTCTGCTGAATTTGAAACTCCTATGCACTTTTGAAAAGATGTATGTATAACTTGTCTAAGCTTCCTGAACTCATTGTGTCTGTCTTTTAGAAGTTTACTACATTCCTTTGTAACAAAATGTACTAGGGGTTCTATCAGTAACTGATTTGACTCATGTGGTGACAGGACATAACTGTTCAACATCAGAATGTAATGGAAACACTTTACCCTTAGTTAATTCTTCAGATCTGTCTTTACAATCTATTTTTTTCGCAATATGATGCAATATTATTTTATGGAATAATACACAAAATGCAGTTTTTGTTGAAGCACACAATAAACATTTGTCATATTCCACATGGTTTTCTTTGATATACCAGTCAAATATTGTAATACATTTGCATAATGCCTTACTATCAACCTGCCCTAATAAGGTTTTACATTTACTAATGTGCTGTGTATACCAACATAGCAATTTACTAAAATTTGGTTTACTCCTGCATGAATTATAAATAATATCTATGCTATTTAATAAAAAAACTGTCTAAGAATATACAAACTATGTAAGAATATACTAGGTTCGACTCCTGGCTGGCTCGCCATTGAAAAAATTATATGGCTCTTACTTGCTTGCTGCTTGCCTGCTGGAGCTTACTTGCTGTGGGATGGATTTGAGTATTTCTTAAGACACTCAGTCTTGCTGGCTGGATTCTGCTAAAATTCAAAGTCTGGTTATATTTGCATTCACAGTCTGTTGCATACAGAAACTTGCAGAATATACACTGATGAGAGAATATACTTTGCAGCACTTGTCTTTAAGAGCAGTAACCAATAACTTTTTATAATAAATTAAACTGGACAAACGTTGCAGCTTAAAAGTACTGTTCCAACTTTACTTCTCATATAGTACAGATGATGTGAGAGATATAACATTTACCTTAGGACAAACGAGTCCCTACCATACCTCTAACATAACTGGATTTATACAGCTCTTTATATACAGTTTTAGTCCTGTAGAAACAATACTAAGCTTCCTTGTTTAACAATGTCTTGTAAGAGACCAGCTTTTCTGACAGTGTGAATATCCTGTAACAGTGTCCTGATGTCCATGTAGAAAAACATATTTTTGAGGAAACACATTGTTCTGTATTCTATTTGGATCTATGTATATGAACATATGTTCTTGTACCAATGCTGATAAGCATATCCTGTTTTTTATGCAGAAAAACATATTTTTGAGAAAACACATTGTCAGAGATCAGCTTTTCTGACAGTGTGAACATCTTGTATTTTATTTGGATCTTTGTATAAAACATCTGTTCTTGTGCCATATCCTGTTTTTCCATGCAGAAAAACATATTTTTGAGAAAACACATTGTCACAGTGTCATAAACATATCCTGTTGTTTTAGGAAACATATTGTGTCCATTTTTTATATGCAGAATAACATGTCAGTGTTCTTTAAAAGCAGATTTTGCATTTTTGTTCTTGCATACATCCTGTTTGAGTCTGTAAGGGAAAAATGTCCATTCTTTAAAAGCAGATTTTGTATTTTTGCTCTTGCATACATCCTGTTTTTAAGTCTGCAAGGGAAAAATGTCCATTCAGCAGATTCCTTTTACAAGCCATGGTCATTTAGTATGACTGCTGATCACATATTACTAAACTCTGTTTCTGCATTTAAGCAAGCCTTTTCTTTCAGCATATTTACAACATAATTAATTTCAGACTAATATTAATAAAATCTAACAGGTGATATTACAATAGCAATCAAAATTTCACTTTTCTGATACATTTCTTACCTATATCACCCCTCCAGAAACTCCCACAGTGACTTCCTATACTCAAGCTATGTTGCAAAAATATGGAATTCCCTACACACTTCCTTCCGACAAATCAGCAAACCCAACCTCTTCACGTCCTGACTAAGAATGCATTTTAAGATTACCTGCATCTGTCACTGTACTTCTCCTCATAGGTAAATCTCCTCTATCTCTGACAGCCCCCATTCTTTCTAAATGTCCCTTTCTGCTACATAGTTACATAGGGTATTACTTTTTTAGGAATAAGCACTATATCCTTGGTTAATTACCTCTGAGTTCCACTCACTGTACTATACCTTTTACTTATTCTCACCTAGCCAGAAACTTAGTACATCCTCTTTTTCAAACTTCATCCCTAGGAAAGAAACATTCTATTTCTTTCCAGAATGTAATGTGCTCTACTACTGTGTGCTAGTCTCTTCTGAATGCTTCTAGAATGTAAAATGCTGCACTACCATTTGCATTAAATGTTTATCACATTACATGCTATTACACCTCCTGTCTAGTGGGAGTGTACCACTGAAGAAGGTTCTGAGGTTGATAAATGTTTGTGTTATTTTGAGCAGACAGTAGTTAAGGTAGTAAACTGAGATGTTTTATGGTGATGCATTGGTGGGTTCTGTTGTTTACATTAGTGGCAGACTTAGCTATTTTACTGTAGCACTGCTCAAGGTTTGAACATTGTCTTCATGCAAATTTGTGAAGATGACAGTAGCTTGTGAGAGTGTGGGAAGTAGGCAGGCAGTTGCTATGCATTCTCAAGTGTACTCTGTTCAGTAGAATTTTGCCCTATATAGCAGTCTAAGTTTTTGGTTTCTTTTCCTGACTACCTGTTAGGCATCAGGGTCAATTTTTAGATTTTTCTTGATGATATCTAGGAGTTTTTTGTAGCAAAGAGATTCAATGTTGGTGCCACCAGAGGAAAGAAGGGTGATGTTAATTCGTTTAGAGTTTAGTGCAAGTTTGGACTATTTGAGTCAGGCTTTTCTGTAGGTGAATGAGTGTTTGGTATTCCCCTGAAGCTCTGGAAATGTTCTGGCTGTACAGATAATGGCTGAGTTAGTGGAGGAAAGAGGAAGGTTATTAATGAATGTATTTTGAAAAGTACAGGGGCCAAGTAGTGAACCTTGAGGGACTCCAACAGGTATGGAAAGAAAGATGGATTTGGATTATTGCCATTTTACCCTTTGGGTCCTATTAGCTACTTTACTAGCCATTTAAAAGGTGCTGGTGACTTAAATTATGAAGCAAGACTCAAAAATGTTAATTTGTTCTCAGTCTGTTATAGAATAATGAGCGGAGAATTGATTTGGGTGTATAAACATTTGAAGAGTGAGAAGTTGGAGTGCATTATGGGTATTTATCTCATGAGGTATGTAAGAAATACAAGAAATAATTGATTACTAGAATTAGAATATATTAGAACAAAAGTAGAGTAATTTCAGTTCAGAGTAGGTTGTACAGTAGAGAGTCAATTATCCAAACGCCGATTATCCGAAATGTCAGTTATCCGAACCAGTCTTCCAAAGTTTTCGGGTAGGAAAATCATAAAGTCTGAATACGTAAACATTATAAGTATTTGCTTGAGCATGTTTTTTGAGCTTGTAGCCAGCTTGTGAGTGAAAAATATTCTTTATTGTCCACTGGAATTGCTGATTGGTTGAAAACTGTATTCCTGTGTGCAGAAAAAAACAAGATTTTAAAAGTTTTTATCCGGTTCAATTATATGTTTGATTATCCAGATAGTCTGATTATCTGAACTACCCTAGGTCCCAGTTAGTTCAGATAATTGACTCTCCACTGTAAATGGAAATTGTTACCCTTTGTTGTGAGACTGGATAATAATGTGGATATTTTTAAGAAGAACTTAGATGAGTGGTATAGAGAGACGCTTTACTGGTGTTTTTCTAATTATAGATTGACTAGTAGTGATCTCTTTTAAGGTCTCAAGGCTCAAATTGACATTGTAGTATTGTGACATTGCTGTGCACTTTCCTTTGTCATTGAGAGGTTCTCTGTATGTCTGTTTTAAGTCAGAATTCATGTGATCAAGCATTAACACCTAGTCTGAATGATGAAAACAGGCACAGAATGAATCAACTGAAAAATTACTTATCCTGCAACATTTTTCTAAACTGTTTCTATCCTTTTTAAGATTTATTTGAATATGCAAATAGTTACAACATTTTAGCCAAAATATGATGTAAATTCTTTAAAGAATTACAGATTTTTGTGTGGAGAGCAAGATAAAAAATTGCAGAAATTGTGGAAAAAAATATGGGTACAGTTTTCCAGTAGCCCTCATGCCTGCAATGAACAGAGACTTTTGATACTGAGGACTGCTAAATAATTTTTCTAAAATGTGCAAGAATAAGAGAGAAGGAACAAACGTCATGTAACTGACTGTTGCAAATAATGGTTTTGACTGAATTCACTAATTCTGTCAGTTATGAGACAGACAAAGATTTGTTTGTGAACACAGCTGGTGTGTGTGTGTGTGTGTGTGTGTGTGTGTGTGTGTGTGTGTGTGTGTGTGTGTGTGTGTGTGTGTGTGTTGGGGCACGTGTCATGAGTAACTGTTTCTTCACAGAAACACAGCACTGATGCCATTGTAAGAATTACTGGACTGAAAGCCTGACTATAAATTGCAAAACTCTTGCATTTAAGTTTAATACTAGAGCATAATGTAACACAATAAGAGTATATTCACAGAGTTTGGCTGGAAAGACATTGTAAGAGTCAAAAGTTATTTTACTAACATAGTCTGGCCATAAACTAATACCAATAAGTCAGAAAGTGCTGTGTTGCATTTATAAAATCAAAACCTACAACCTTTTATATCCCATTATGTCAGTACATCAAATACATATATTGAGCAGAATGGTTTGTGAGAAATTTTGTGGCGACCCCTGACCAGGAAAAGCTGAAAGAAGAAGAAGAAGGTTTGTGAGAAATTTTACAGACTTTCAATGTTGAAAAAAAAAAAAATATATATATATATATATATATATATATATATATATATATGTGTGTGTGTGTGTGTGTGTGTGTGTGTGTGTGTATAAATATTCCATTGATTAAGACAGAGGAAACAATTTCCATGTTCCAGTCTTACATAACAGAAGTTGGTTAAATGAGTGCACACTATGCAGCTGTAGTCATATGCAGTAGTCAGGACAACCACTACCCACACTGAATGGGTTAGGTCAATCTAACACCAAAAGGCATAGGTTAATTTGAGCATCAAAGGGAAATTAGCTATGCTTAAAATGGAACAAAAGGGCAGCTAGCCAGTGCTTACCTATAAACCTATGATCCTGTCACAACCTGCATGTTTTGAGTCTGCTTAGTGCTCCATAAGATCATGGAGAGAAGGTAGAGTGGGCAGTCCCAAGGTACTGATATGGCTGCATAATGCACAAACGTAGCCAGTAGGGAAGGGGCATTAGCACCATCATCTGATGACAGTGCAGTAGAACAATAACTGATAGTCACAAAACCACTCCCAAACAACAACAAGCATAGTACTTGATGACACAGTTGAAGTGGCAATGTCTAGTTCAGAAGTATTGGCCTTATTGTACACGCAATGACAGTGTGGAGGTATATAGATCAAATATGATGCATACAATGCAAATATCAGGTTATGATAATCGGTGCCTGGTAAAGCCATACTGTAAATCAAACATTCACACATTTACTACACAACTGGGATGGTGGAGTGGGGCATAGTCATTGTTAGGTGCATAGGTGGCTAGAGTTACAATGACATGTGCCTGCTGGTACATAATGTCTGGATGGGGTGGGCATGTCACAGGAGTCTGAGATTGGATCTCAAAGTAATGGGTATTGTGTGTCATATACAATTTATTCCTGCAATGTGATGATAGTCCCAGTGTATGACAGTGGCTTGATGCAGAGGTTAGAGTTACAAAGTGGTAGGTATTCTGTGTCATAGACAAATTCATCTTACAATGTGTTTGGATTGCCACTGCATAATCATGATGTGTGACCACTAATCTGGTTTGTTGCATTACAACTTCCTCCCCCCAGCAATTCCAACAGGGATGGTATGACTGCAGGACTGTGACCTGGCTGAATTCCCTCATGAGGTGTCCTGACAATGGAGGCCAAGTGTCTTGGCCACTCATAAAGTGGGGGTACAGCATGCTACCTGTCCAGATGTAGGTGAAGACTGTGTACACTGCTACCCTTGATTTATGTCCTCCCCAGACATGGCAGTGGTGTGTGTTACCCTAGCTATCATCAGACCAATAATTACCGTATCCCTGATGTCCATGTCCTCACATATGCCATGCAACACAGCAACTAGGTCCACGTTGTCCTGAGCTGTAATAGATTGCACCTGGATTATGCCGTAGCACAGATGCTGATTGGCCCTGAATGCTTCTTACATATTAGTAGACACATGAAAGAGCATCAGACAGGCCTGCAAGGCTGCAAAATCATGGGTATACACACTTCAGGTGCAATGTGCACATTTGTTGCCACGGCTGCAGAAGGAACATTGCTGAAGGTTGGAGTACTCCTTCCACTAACTGGAATTGTTGAGTACTTATGTTCTTGGGTGATTGAGACCACACTTTCATCCTGTATTGAAGGTGAATGCACACCCAGCAAAAAGAGAGAGATAGCACCCACTAGCATCTGTGTTTTATCAGCATTATCATCAGCCTCAGCACATATGCCAAAATCAGCTTGTCATTATAAACCTGTGTACCAGTGCTTTACCCTGTGAATACACAACAAAAGATACACAGCAGTGATCATGGCTGCTTGTGCCATAAATGTTCTACTGTGGCATGTACACTAGGGGAGTCTGTGGAAGATGTACTGTGCCAACCCATCCTAGCTCTGCTAACACACTTGTATGTCTGGATACCTCATGTACATAGCCAGCTGTTATTGTGATCAGTCTACACTGCCTATGTGTAATATAATTGCACATAAATCCAATGTAAGAGGTATGACATCTGCACTCTGGGCCAGTAATCAAGGAGCCTGAATTCTCACCACTGACACTGAAGAGGGATGCTCACTTGGAATGCAAATGGATGCACTCAGTATTTCCAGATGCAGACCTCTCTGCATCAAGGACAGTTTCCCTTAAGAGCACACAGGGAATACACTCAGCCTGGGATCTGGGGTTCTCTCTGTCTCTTCCCAGGTCCCCAATAAGGTGCCCCACTGGCACAGCTGCAGAGTTAGGTCCTCAGCAGAGTGTACAAGCCAAGTCCTCCAGCACCCTCTCTGTGAAACCAGTGCTTCATGTCGCTGCTGTAAGTAGCTGACACATACACTCTTTCAGATTTAATTTTCACATACACACATTCCTGGGAAAGGCTGGCACAGATTACCTGCTCTAACATCTTCGCCCAGACTATAAGGTGGATTCATTGCCATCCATCGGTTATTATAAGGCTCTTAAAAGAGTATCTAATTATGCTGAGTAAAATTAATATTAATACAAATGGTAATGCTGACCAAACAACCAGGCTTTCATGAGTGGCCATAGTTATCACCAAATAAATATATGTAAATACTCTCAAAGCTTAAACATTCCCTAAAAGGACCAGCCACAATGAAAAGTTTAAAAATATTTAATAACAAACAATAAAAGAACATGAAAACACTAAATATCAATTTACAGTAAACAGAGTTGCAATCACAGGAAATATTAAAAGTAACACAGCTGGAAAGATTCACACAGTTACAGAAAAACAATACTCAACTATTTTCACTATATTTTCCTGACTAATCTAAAGAGTACTAGTCCCTGGTCACTTACTAGCACAAGTCAAGATGAAGTAGGTGAGTGCTCTTCCTCCTTTATTATGTTCCAAGAAGAGACTGCCCTGAGACTTCAGTCTAATCTAATATTAAAACATTATTTCTGTACAGAATGACATCACATACATCTGGTCATCTAACTTCCAGTTCCCATGCAACCCCCTTTACTAGAAGCGGTCAGGATTTAGCACCTACGTGTTACCATACACACAAATAGAGATTTGCTCAGATCTGCTGCTGCTCCTGGAAGTCATAAAACCATTTCAAACTTCTACTCTACCAGAGTAGCAATTAACTCCCTGCTAAAGAAGGTTTCCTAATACTTGGATTCCCTAACATTTTGTCTCTAGCTGCAACCAGAAATGTAAGATACAATCTTTATGACCTAATTTAATTTCAGCTATTTTTCAAAGTTTGTTGCAGCTGGATTGTGATTAATCTCTTTTCTTCCAGTATCCTCTGTTATAACATATACATTTAATTCATTTACACTAATACATGTATGGTTCTTTTCTTTCCAACAGGGCAGACTGTTGATATATTTTAACACAAGCGACTTTACAAATACATTTTAAACACAAGCATCTGTACATATCAGTTTGATACACAAATGACATATAATTCTTTACTAAATTCCAGCTAGCTGTGCTGGCATATGTTACACATCCACTGCCCTACATCTCCTGGCATGGCTGGCAATGCTTCCTATCATCACAAGAGATAACAGTCTCATGAATCATCCATCAACATACATGGGAAATGAGAGTGAATCTATCCTGATGTCAATGTCCATTCCTCTAGGGATAATTCCAGAATGAGTATGCCTCTTCTGGGACACCAGACACTTCCCTAGGAGTGTTAGCATATTGCTACCAGATACCGCTCCCATGGCTGACCTCTTAGCTTCCATGGTATGTGCCTTTGCCTTAGCATGGCATAGCATACCAGTAACACACATATAACACTGCTGTAAAGTGTGACTGCATCCCCCTAAAGTCTGTAAGTCATGTACCTCTGTCTACTATACCTACTCATGTAAATGGTGGTCAGTACTCCCTCTCCCTAATGGATGCCATCCATATGTCCTCCATGCTTGAAGCAGGACATTTTCATCACAGCTGAAACTGTCCAGCATCTCCTGTCCATTGCATCCACTGGGATTAGTAGAATGACAGCTGCAGACAAAGGACTAACCTACTTGCACCATATTATAATCAAAGGGATGGCTGTTGGGGTATGCAATCCAATACCTGTAGGAACAGATATGGAAATACCCAGTATCAGGTATGATTCTCAAAAAGTATGTAAAGGACAAGGCAGTCGTTCCTACTACCAACAGCTGGAGTCACTGTTGTAACACTCAGTGATATCTTCCTACTGTAGTAGGTAGTGAGAACATCTGTGTAGGCAATGACTGCTGCACTAACCACTATAGGTCAATATGTACATTAAATAGGACATAGGAAAACTGCAACAGAGATGGGCATGTAAATAATTTAGGCTGTCTTGTTGCTAGTATCTTCTGCAAACTTGTGACATCTGCAGGTACACATATTTCTGTTGCTAGCCTTTTGTAATGTAAATTCCAGTGGAAGATGCATATCCTTAGGAAAATAGACAAAAACAGCTTACCACACAATTTTGGAGCACCTTGTGGGTTTCTGCAGAACCTGTTCTGGGGTGCAATTACACCACAACAAGTCACTGTGATTGCACGCTACCTGACGTGTTTCCATGTATGCCTATGCCATATTCTGTTTAAATATCTTACCTCACTCTCGCCAATGGAGGTCTGGAAGTTTGCACTGTAACTTCCAATGGGCAGAGCCTAAACATTTTGCTAATATCAAATTATGTCCTCACCTTTCAAACAAATGTTCATATCTCTGGAACCACATGTTACAAAAGAAATGTAAATGTCAAACTTCAGCATAAATAATTTTTATCATGGTAGTATACTTTAGATTTTATGTCCTAAGCTGGATTTTATAAGTCACAGTAAACACAGACCCCAGGATTCAGCAAGCTCTGCACGGCGTGCAAGCATAGTTCAAGAGCTGCTGCAGGCAATATGGCTGTCGTGTGATGCAAGAATAAGCTCCAAGGATGTGCACGAGCACTTCTGCACTATTCCTGCATGGACACAGCCCGTGTATGCTAATTACCTCATTTGGTGGTGAAAACCATGCAAATGAGGTGAATTAGCAATTCAGAAAGCAGGCAGACATCCATGCAGGAATAGTGTAGACTGCAGAAATGTATTCAGCCAGTAGCTGAATACATTTCTTTAAACTACAAAATGGAGGCATGACAGCTCATACAAATACATGTATTAGAAGGGCTAGGCAAGCCAAAGGTCAAATATATGGCCATAGGCATGAAAATTAATTGCAAAATTATAAAAATTAACTTTTTTTTGTTGGCCGATGTCAACCGTTTAAGCGCAGGGCAGCGGTGCACAAATGGGATCGGCCCAAAAATAATAAAAAAAAGCTGGAAATAAGCTTTTAAAGCAAAATCATAATTTTGCCATAATAGTCAATGGCATGCATAACACAACAAGACCACGGAATAGTGGTTGCTAAGGGGGAAGGCTGAGTGTCGGTTTTGTAACCATGCATTAGCAGTCAATCCTATGCAAATGAGGGCAATTATACGGAATCACAGATTTCCCCTCAGTGCTAGCTTGCACCCAACCATGTAGGTGCAGTAATACCATGGTATAAGCCTAAGACCTAGATGACTTCATAAGGGTGTGTGGCATGCATGCTGTAAGCTTATTGGAGCTCTGTATCCCCTGTTTTCCCTTAGCTAAGCACATCTAAGGGGGTGTGTCTGAAGTTGCCTAGCAGTATTTACATTGCCTAAATGGGTGTGCACACCAGGGACATCGGGAGGCATACGCACTGTACTGATTTCAGTACAACTTCTATAGAAGAGGGGGTAGCTTTTTTAATTAAAAAAAATTACATATTTTTCTTTTTAAAAAAAAAGCGTTGGCTCCTTTAAGCATGGCTACATACCATACCAACCAGTCGGAATTGAGCTCACGTCATGTCCGGCTGACTGGCTGCAAGTGGGAAATCTGCATAGCTTGAATTGCCGCGGGAAATATGCATAGCTTAAATGTATTGCCGCATGTAATCGCGAATGGATTAGTGAGTGTATGTGCAAAGCAATTGCAAATGGATTATCGTTGTGGATTCAGGTAAGGTGTGTGCAAACTACAAAGCAATCGCAAATAGATGGATTATCATTGTGGTGAACGGATTCAGGTAAGGAAATGTGCATAGCTTGAATGTATTGCCATGTGTGTTATCATTGTGATGAACGCATTCAGGTAAGACAATGTGCATAGCTTGAATGTATTGCTGTGTGTGTGTGTGTGTGTAAGGAAATGTGCATAGCTTGAATGTATTGCCGTGTGTGTGTGTGGATGGATTATCATTGTGGTGAACGGATTCAGGTAAGGAAATGTGCATAGCTTGAATGTATTGCCGTGTGGGTGTGTGTAAGGAAATGTGCATAGCTTGAATGTATTGGTGTGTGTGTGTGTGTGTGTGTGTGTGTGTGTGTGTGTGTGTGTGTGTGTGTGTGTGTGTGTGTGTGTGTGTGTGTGTGTGTGTGTGTCAGAGAGGGGTTGGTTCTCTATGTGTGGCTGAGTATACGTGAGTACAAAGTGATAACAACACTGCAGATGGTTATGCAAAGGATTTAAGAACAGGTTCTATTGAACTGTGATCCATTTTTATTCCCACATATACAAAGAGAAAACCTTCATACAACCTTGAGAAAATCCCACAGCACACATGCATTAATGTTTTCCACTTCTAGCGAAAACATTGCTTAAAGAAATAATATAAATCAGTAAAATTAATATTGAATAGATATTTCTTCTAAAGAAAGACACAGTTTATAAACAGGATGCAACTTTACAAGTGTGATTTGTGATTCTGCTGTATGCCAGTTTTCTGATAGTTAACTAATTCTGCCCCCAGGTTTTTAAAAGTGCCATTTTCGGAGTTCTCTGGCATTTTTTTTTCATTTCTGATTTACTTTACTGCCTTGTGGTAATATTTTAACCTTGCTGTAGACTGTTTTTATTTAATTAAAGTTATTGTAGTAAATGATGCAGAGCTACATTGCCTGCGCCAAATGTGGCATATCAGGGACTTAAAATAATATAACTTCTAGGCACTGCTTCAGGTCATGTAGATATCCAGTGTGTGTGTGTGAAATGCCCCCACATAATACACCTGCTGGCTATAGGTGTTCAGGTTCAAACCCTGCTCCTTTGCTTCATGGTAAGAAGAGTCTAAAGTCCCTAACCACCACCATTTCTGAACTTTGGTTAAATTTTTTTTCTAACAGTTGTGAGCTAGTGTGAGAAGTGAGAACTGAAGTATTTCCCTCATTATTGTTTTTGTTGTGTGTCCAGGTTTTTTGTGCTAAGGTGTAAAGTGAGAACTGACTTTGTATTCCCTCATTATTGGCTTTGTTTGTCCAGTTTGTTTGTGCTAAGAGGTTGAGAGCTATCTAAATGATAGCCGTTAAGTTTCGGTCTTCCTATGTTTCAAACTGCTGATTTAGCATAGTGGTATGTTGCAGTGATTGTAATGCATATGGTTCTGGGTTCAAGACATGCATGGTGATAACACAGCATTTTATTCTAGCAACTTTCCAAAATTATACAAGCAATGTTTAAAATGTGCCCCCCCCCCCAATAAATGTTGGCTTTTTCCAGATTTCTTGTGCTGCAAAGTTAAGAGATACAGCTGAGTGTCGAGTACATTTTACAAGGAGCTGAGAGCTGCAGGGGAACTAAAGTTTAGTGCTGCTTATGCTGAGTTTGCTTGCACTGTTAATAGCACAACAGGTAGTATACTTGCGTTTGATGCAGAAGGCTGTGGGTTCATTTCGCACCGTAGGTAGATGCATTACTGTACTGTGTTGTAAAGGGGGGGGGTGGATGCTGTAGTCCGTTTTGGTGAAGATATCTAGTAGTAACTATGAACCTATTATCAGTTTGCCATCCATTCCCTATTGCAATATTACTAGCGTATCATTTTTTTAATGCAACATATGCAATTTATTCCTCAAGGGCAACAGGTACTTTATTTGTAGATGAAACCATGAAATATAAAGTTGTTTGCTAGCAGCAGCCTCTTCATTAGTTACAGATTTCTTTAATGTGGAATTATGTAGATGGCTTTTACTAGTTCAGAGATTGTGCATATTTACTGATACTGGTGGACTGTAGAAGTTTGAGTAGACTTTTATGATGGAAATGTTCTGAATTGGGCTGTTTTGTCATTATTGGTGCATGCATTTTGTTTCATTGTTTACTGGAAAAATGTTCAAAACAATAAATTTAAAATGCTCTCTAAAACCTGTACTGTATTGTAAAAGGAATATAATTTAATACAATCAGGAAGGTGTATCAAAGAGTACATGTATGTTTCATGTGCAAGGCGCCTATGATTTGAAAACAGCCCAAAGTTAATCTTTATCTGCCACTGGCAATATGCATTTTCTTTGAATGTGGGTTTCAATGCTGTTTCAATGAATGTGAGTTTCAAGGGCAGAGAAGTTTTAATGCTATGTCTAGTTTCATTGTGAGACTGCATTGCTTTGTTTAGCAGATATTTATTGGTGTTCGTGCTGTAAAATGCAAAATAAAACACTTCTGGCAAATCATTTAAGAATGAAGTCACTAAATAATGACTGACGTCAAGTTTCAGACGTCATAATCTTCAGAAAAATGCATGCTAAAGCAAAACCTGTTATTCTATCAACTGTCTTAAGTTTATACAAGATCAATTTTTAGTGCTGTTTGTATGTTCCCCCAATATATTTGGCCTTGTCCAGATTTCCTGCATTAAGAGGTTGAGAGGTATGTGCAAATGAATCGCATTATAGAATTAGGAATCTCCAAATCTCTCAACTGTCCCCAATTTTGGCTCAAAATGTTGCTCTCCCCCTAATAATCCCTCCGCAAAATAGCAATTTTGGAAGAAAACATGGAGGGTTTACTTTTATAAATAACTGTAATGATCAGAGTTATATATTACTTTTATTTCAGAAATGCATGTAGATTCTCTAATTTTGTCAGCTGCTCAAGTTAACAGTGCTCATATTAAAATGGTGTCCCTTCTTTGACAGGTTCCCAGCTGTATTGTCTGGCAATTTTATATTTTTGCATCACATTTTTGGTCTGTTTTTCATAAAATTGCATTTTTCTGGCAAATTAGTGGCAAATCATTAAAGACTGAAGTTAGAAAATAATGGCAGACATTTGAGTTTCAGATTTCATACCTTTCAGAAAATTTGTACTAATGCAAGACCTACTACTATTCTATTATCTTTCTAAGTTTATAAGAGCAATATTAAAAAAAAATGTCTTTATTTTTGGGCCTTTGCCTCAGTTTTATTTATGGGTTTGTTGCTCTAAGAGGTTGAGAGGTATATGTGTGTGTGTGTGTGTGTGTGTGTGTGTGTGTGTGTGTGTGTGTGTGTGTGTGTGTGTGTGTGTGAGTGTGTGTGTGAGTGTGTGTGTGTGTGGTAGGTAGCATACCTCTCAACTGTCCAAATTTTGCACAATGTCCAGATTTTTGCCCCATATTTTTTGTCTGTTCCTCATAAATTGTATGATTTTCTAGAAAATCATTGAAGGTGGAAGTTGCTATATAATGACAGACATTTGAGTTTCAGACTTCATGTCCTTTAGAAAAATTCATACTAGCACAAATCCTGTTAATCTAGCAACTTTCTCATACTAGCACAAATCCTGTTATTCTAGCAACTTTCTATGTTCACGAGAGCATTATTTAATATCTGTCCCTGTTTATTTAAGGCTTTGTCCATATTTCTTGTACTAAGAGGTAGGTAGGGGTGTGTGTGTGAATGAAACACCCTAGTTAGGGGTAACAGGTAGTTAGTAATTTACTCAAGCTCAAAACCTGTACCTTAGTTACAGAAAACAAAAGCATGAATCCTCTACCCCAACTACCATGCTGCATTTTTCAAAGAACTGACTTTCAGGTTCATTTTCAATTCAAGGAACCAAGTTTGAGTGAATCTATATTATATTACTGAAGAGGCTTTACAGCAAATGCCTCTTCATCGACACTAAAAGAGCGAACCGTGAATTACAATAATGGCCGTATCTTGGCTGGGGAGGGGGGGGTAGCAGTTTGAGAGCTGTGAGTACAAATTTGAAAATCCTAGTTACACCCCTGGCGCACACCTGTGCACCAGGTTTTAAACAAAAATAAATAAATAACCAGGAAATAGCAGCTCCATTCACATCTGAGCACTGGATTTGCGTGGCGAGCCTCGGGGCTAAAACAAGAAGGCAATAGGAAGAGAACACAGCAGTAGGAAGGTAATCAAGGTGAACTAGCAAAGCTGAGAGGTAAAATGTCTCAGAACCAGCCAATTACACAGGCAGCAGTGCAGCCCAGCCCAGCACACTACTATAAACTATGCAAACACCTTTCCCTCTGTTTTTTCCCACAAACTCTACACCACCAGTGTATACAAACAAGGAAATTTTACCTAATGAAAGCAACAAAATGATAGTGGCTGCATTTGCTCTCATAAATCAATATGTGGAAGAGGCTGAGGGTGGTGAGGATGAGAATGCTGATGACCAACCCTCATGGGGATCTCACAGGCATCAGCATCCAGGGTACGCCACCAGTTCCTGGATGTCATGTCAGCACATGCTGGTGAGCACATTTATTTCCACAACACCTGTGAGGCATTGACCAGCAATATGCGTCTCTTCCACCAAATAGCAGAATACCCTGAGGTAGCGGGTGCTATAGACTGCACGTACATACACATCAAAGCACCACCTGCTGAGCGGCATATGGTCTACATAAACCGCAAGGGCTTCCCCTCCATCAACTGCCAGGTCATGTGCAATGCCCAGGGCATTATCATGAATGTGTGTTCTGGCAGCCCTGAAAGCTATCACGACTCCCACATCTGGCATATGATGCAGCTGTACCAGATATTTACCAATGGGGACATCCCATATGGCCACCTATTGGGGGATGCTGGTTACGCACTGGAGCCGTGGCTGGTGACACCCATCAGAAATGCACACACACCTGAACAAGAACTCCATAATGAGGCACACACACAAACCAGAATCATAACTGAGCATGTGTTTGTGATGCGCAAGTCATGGTTCCGATGCCTGGACATATCCTGTGGAGCCTTGCAGTACTCTCCAGCTACATGTACCCAAATTGTCATTGTATGTGCCATGCTACACAATACGATCCTGTGGAAACAGCTGCAGCAGGAACAGAATGGGCCAGGGCCACACAGCCCTCCACCATTGCCAAGGCCAGCAGAGGCACAGAGCGACTTGGAGGAGGAACAACCTGAGCCTGCCCCTGAAGGCAGAAGGAGGCATGCCCAGTATGCCCAGGCTTTGGCAAAGAGCAACGCATAGCACATACACTGACACTGTAAGAATCCAGGGAATGACACCTCTCTCTGACTCACACATACAGTAAAAGGGATGCCAAACATGTCACTACATGTGCTTAACCATGTATAGGGAGTGTACTATGTGCATCCGACATAGTCAGCCCTCCAGCACCATCCTCAATACTGGCACAGCCACAAGGTAAGTCACTCTCACTATCAGTTGCTGAATGAAGTAGTATGTTCTGCTACTTGTATCTATGGTATGGATGTGAGAATGCAAGGGAATTGGGTGGCTGAATGGGATGGCAGCATATATTAGTCACCTATATGGGCAGCATGAAATCCATAACAAATACTGGTGTCAACATAGTAGGCAGTACTAGACAAGGTGACAAATCCCACTGCAGGACATGTGCTGAGCCAAATGTGTGTCCATAGGACACACACACATGCATGTCAGTGAGGCTCACCTACCCAACAACAGTCTCAGCCAGTAGGACAGGTGTAAATAACCACAAAGAAAGGCTGTGCTAAGGCCTCTGATTGATGGCAATGGAGAACAGCCCCGGTCCAGACCTACACAGACAGACTACAACAGGTCAGGCAGTAGGATGTTAGTTCTGAAGGGTAAGAAATCTGAAATTGAAATGTAGGTCAATAAAACCTAAGATCTGTACTACACTGATATACCTGTAGTCTGCATGATAGGTCAGAATACAGGATGAAATGGAAGCCAACAGAATACCTGAAATACCAGTACAGTCATAACAAATGTTTACAGTTGTCAGGTGTGCCCCCCCACACACACAATCCTATGTAGAAATGCAGTAACATGTACATGTTGATATAATAGTGGAGCACAGATTACCTGAGGTGGCCAAATTAGCAGGATAGATTATTGCACATGTACAATATGCAGGGCTCTGTGTGTTATGTTGTTGTGTGTTGTATATTGTGTGAAAGTGGTCAGCATGGAGGGTTGTGTCCTGGTGGCCAATGGCCAGTACTGTTGATGACAGGGCCAAGTTCTAACAACTGCAGTGCCAAACACAATGCATCTCAGCAAGACCCAATCCAGCAGTAATCCATACTAATTGTTCGGATGTGATATCTGTTACCATCTGAAGGATAGACATGGTATGAATGTGGGCCCAGACATATACACAGTACACAAGTGGAAGTACCCTAGACAGAGAGTGTATAAAATGTTACTGTCAAATGGACACACCTTTGGAATTGTACATACAGGTTAGCAGCACAATAGTTGTCTGTGTAGTATGGAATACTGATATAGTCTGGCCATACACTGGCAGACCACAAAAGACACAGTTATGAAGTACTGAGAAACCGCTGGTGTCGCCGCACAAGCCAGCATAAGGGGAATGCCCCACTTATATCTGTGAGTCAGCTGCAAGTTGCTTCCATAGCACACATGCACTCAGCTCACCCCATCATCAACCACAGTTTCCTCACAGGTTCCTCACAGGTCATATCCCAGCTGTTGGAAATGAGTACAATATGACCCCACTTCTGTATGGGAATACCCACATAATGCAACATGCTGAAGAGCTGTCCCATGCAGGTGTGTCCCTAGCTGTAAGCAGCACCCTGCCAGCATCCACACCAATAGATTAATAAGGACAGAAACTATTGCCATTAACACCTTGAGCACGTACCCTCTCACCCCAGGGGAATACAGTGACTTGCAGCCTGGGGCTGTAGGAGTGACAGAATACACTGGCCTGCTACAGATGGTCTGCATTACTACCAAATGCCCTACAGTCCTCTGTCAAAGGCCTGTGTCTCGCCCATACTGCCAATGTATGTTATCTCATGGAGTCCCAAATAACGACATAGCACAGTCCACAGAACATAAATGCAAGGCCATGTTGACAAATCCCAGTAGCATGTACACCATGTCCTACTGCATGAACTGTGGAATAACCCCTAAATACAGCTGGGATGAAGTGATAACTATAGGGATACTTATCAGATATCGCTTGCATAATGTTAGGAAAATGATAGAATAAGAGAGGGAGGGATAGAAGCATGGACGCCATGGAGTGTGTGAAGTCTGAAACTCTGATGTGTGCCCATACTATCCCTGCCTGCAAACACAGGAATGGGTGGCTACAAACCTGCTTGTAAACCACAATGTGCAGGGGTAATGACCAGATATATGAGCCCTGCCTCTGGGTAACCTCTGTGAATCTGTATAGCTGAGAGGTATGGCCACAGCAGGATATGCCCATTCTGTCATGTTGATAGATGTACAAGCATGGGATCTTCAGCCACCACAGTACCAAGGTGCTGTAGCATTTACACAGGCCCATCAGCAAGTGTCTGCAGCTCCCCCTCCAGAATGGCATGATTGTGCAAAAATATGTAAGCTGGAGACCACAATACTGGGCACAGCTTCATTCATCTTGTATTCCCCAGGAAATTACTGCGAGCAAATACGTATATCTGTCAGTAGTTGATGACATAATACATCACAGTGTAAAACAGTACATGTCGGAATATCTCTGCTAACATCAAAATCATGTAGCAGAAGCAGCACAGACACAATTAGTTACAGTATCCCACTATCCTTTGCCCATTGTGACCCCATATTGTCAACCTATCTACAGATATCCTGCAAAAACAGGCTACTAGCTCTAGGTGTAGAACACAAATGCCTGCACTGGAGTACAACCTACCTGGCATGGATTCCCACATTCAATACAGAAGGTCATACTGAGCATACTCCCACACTTACAGAAATGAAGCCCATGTCTGGCAACAACAGTGGACTATACATATCTGTCATTCGCAGATGTCTGTGCACACACTCCACATTGTACACAAGTCATGCTTTGCACACACATCGGATAGGAATACACACATACATCCAAGGACAACACACTATAATAGGTCAAACATACACAAACATAGATGTGGGGAAGAGAGAGACAGACAGTGACATAGAGCTTTCCATCATAAGGCCTGTCTCACCCACCACACATCCAATTGGCCAATATCACATGATGTGCCAAAGTCTATTACTGTAGACATTTGCTTCTGGTAGCCATCAACACTATAGTGTCTCTGGTGCTTGTGATAACTGTGTAACATGACAGTACAAGTCATTATTCATCTAGCAGTTGTATACACAGTCCTGTCAAATGTAAAGTTGTGTGTGACTGAGTGTTGTATGTGTGTTTCCAGAGGAATGATTTATGGCCCATTCACACACACTGCACTCCCCATTGCCCTAGTTTAGCTAGCCTGCTGATGTCAGTCACCTTGAAATACCCCTTTAGAGAAGTATCATCCCTATAAGCTGTGGAGCGTGCAATAACTGCAAAATGCTATAGTGTGATGTACAACTTAGGTAGGAGTTCTAATCCCAGACATGGCAACTGTGAAACTCTGTGTTTGTGTGTGTAGGAATCAATGCTTTTGAGGCCATTCACATTCACTACACCTCCCATTGCCCTACTTTAGCAAACCTGCTGATGTCAGTCACCTTGAAATACCTCCATGGACAAACATCAGCCCTGTAAGCTCTGTGACACGTACTAGCACATGCTATTATGCAGTTATAGCACGTGCTTCAGCTCTGTAAGCACCATGGCACATGGTATAACTGTGTAATGCTTTAGTGTGATGTACTAGTAAGGTAGGAGTTCTAATCACAGACATGGCAACTGTGAAACTCTATGTGTGTGTAGGGATCAATGCTTTTGATGCCATTCACAGTCGCTACACCTCCCATTGCCCTACTTTAGTAAGGCTGCTGATGTCATTCACTTTGAAATACACCTTTGGAGAAGGGCTACCCCTGTAAGCTCCATGGTGCATGCTATAACTTTGTAATGTTATAGTGTGATGTACTAGTTAGGTAGGAGTTCTAATCGCAGACATTGCAACTGTGAAACTCTGTGTGTTTTTGTGTGTAGGGATTAATGCTTTTGAGGCCATTCACAGTCACTACACCTCCTATTGCCCTACTTTAGCAAGCCTGCTGATGTCATTCACCTTGAAATACAACTTTGGAGAAGGGCTAGTCCTATAAGCTCTGTGGCGTTTGCTAAAACTGTGTGATGTACTAGTTAGGTAGGAGTTTTAATCCCAGACATAGCAGCTGTGAACCTCTGTGTGTATGTGTTTAGGGATCAATGCTTTTGAGGCCATTCACAGTCACTACACCACCCATTGCCCTACTTTAGCAAGGATGCTGATGTTAATCACTTTTAAATACACTCTTGGAGAAGTGCTAGCCCAATAAGCTCTGTGGCGCATGTTGTAACTGCGTAATGCTATAGTGTGATGTACTAGTTAGGGAGGAGTTAGAATTGTAGACACGGCAACTGTGAAACTGTGTGTGTTTGTGTTTGTAGGGATTAATGATTTTGAGGCCAATCACAGTCACTACACCTCCCATTGCCCTACTTTAGCATGGCTGCGGATGTCATTCACCTTAAAATACACCTTTGGAGAAGGGCTAGCCCTATAAGCTCCATGACGTGTACAATAACTGCGTAATGCTATAGTGTGATGTACTAGTTAGGTAGGAGTTCTAATCTCAGACATGGCAATTGTGGAACTGTGTGTGTGTGTGTGTGTGTGTGTGTGTGTGTGTGTGTGTGTGTGTGTGTGTGTGTGTGTGTGTGTGTGTGTAGAGAGAGTAATGCTTGTGAGGCCATTCACAGTCACTACACCTTCCATTGCCCTACTTTAGCAAGGCTGCTGATGTCATCTACCTTGATATATACCTTTGGAAAAGGGCTAACCCTCTAGGTGCAATCCATAAATGTGGAACAATGTAGTAGCAGTAACTACACAGCTATGGGTTTGAATCCCACCTGTGGCAAGTGTTTGTGTGTGTACCTCAAAGTTTTTGTCCCTATTTACAACCAGTGCACATCTCAGAGCCTGACTTTAGCAGTTCTGCAGATATCATCCACCTTACAAGAATCTGCTGCAAAGCCTATACCATGTCAGGTCAGTGGTGCATGTGGTAAATGTGGAACATAATGGTCTGTAAAGGTTGTTTTATAGAGTTTTGAACCTCACCCCTGGCAAATGTAAATGTGTGATTAGAATAAGATTATTTTTGGGATCTCTCACCCACTACATCACCCAATGCCAGTATTTACAAGGGCTGATGATGTTCCTCACCTTAGAAGCACCTTGGGACAACATCCATCCACTAAGCTCCATGGCATGTGCGATAGGTGCTGTACACTGTAGTAGCAATACATAGCTAGGTAGGGGTTTGAATCTCAGTACTGGCAAGTGTGTGTGTTTGTCATCAGTATCCTGTGTGTAGGTTGCTGTGATTGTGTAATGACAGGATTCATTATTGGGCGGGTTTTGCTAAATTCGTATATTGAGGACCTACTATATGTCACAATGTCCACCTTACAAGGACAACAAATGTCAATCAGCAGAGAAGCTGGTGTAGACAATCCATAACCCTACATGTGACATTATGGATCGGTGAACAATATAGGCAACCCTTGTATTACCCAGAGAACACTCTCGACCCATGTTTCATGCACAAACACACTTGGCTAGGCAACAACCACTAAATTGACATTTCCTGCATATTGTACACAGATAGTAACCACGGTGTGATTGCAGTGGACTACATGCCTGTTGACCACAACACTGCCACTGACATCAGAATGTACTGTGCTGTGTAACATCTCCTGACTGACTGTGTGTTATTCAGCAAGTAAAAGGACATGGCACCCTGTTCCATCCCTACAATAGGCAAATAATTGTTTACAGTGGTCCTTTGCTATGTTCCCCACTGGATGCCTGCAACAACTGTAGAGCCTGCAAATGTAACCCACAAAGGGAATATCATGCCTTATATACATGGCCTGTATGGAGAGATGCCACTAACTCCACTGAATACCTGTATCATGCTGTCAATGTAGGTGCAGGCACGACCTCAGTTCCATAGCCAGGTCTCACCACATGAGGTCAGGAATGCCACATCAGATGATAACAATCTGTCTACACAACATACCCCAGAGACCCCAGGTACACTTCCAAATGTCACAGAACATGCATGTGGGACATGTGCACAATCCAGACACCATCCATGTTATTGAATATAGATCACATACATGGCAAGCATTGCACAGCACTAACCACCCACAATAATAACCTAGATGAGTGGATGGTGAATACAATACCCACCTGTGTGGGCCAATCCAGGGACTACACCCCTGAGCCACACTGGAGACCATTATTATGTGGCCTGATGCCGAGGTATTACCTTTTGTTAGCCTTGTGCAGCCTTCTGGCACAGTCAACTACTACACACCTGTATGTCAGTACTGGCAAGTGTGTGTGTGTGTGTGTGTGTGTGTGTGTGTGTGTGTGTGTGTGTGTGTGTGTGTGTGTGTGTGTGTGTGGAGATTAATGATTTTGAAGCCATTCACACTGACTACACCTCCCATTGCCCTACGATAGCATGCCTTCTGATGTCAGTCACCTTGAAATAACCCTTTGGCCATATATCAGCCTGATAAGCTCTGTGGCGCATGTGATAACTGTGTAATACTGTAGTGTAGCAAACTGGTTAGTTAGGAGTTCTAATCCTGACCCTGTCAACTGTGGTAATGTGTGGGAGTCCCTGAGAGAGTGTGGCTGTGTTCCTTGACACCAGCTTTTTGTGGACAGCCACATGTACACTTCCCTTATCCCTCCTTTATCACTGTTACTGATGACACTTACCTTCAAAGATACCTTTGGACAGCTCTCCAATATGTAAGCTCCATGGCACATGCAATAACTGCATAACAAGTAATAGCAATACATAGTCAAGTAGGGGGTTGAAACCTAGTACTAGTAAGTGGGTGTTTGTGTGTATTATCAGTGGGTGTTGGGGTGATTGTGTAATAACAGGGTCCATTACAGTGTGGGTTTTGCCACATGATTATATTGAGGAGCTACATGTCCCATTGTCAACATTACAAGGCCAACATTTTCCAAACATTGTAGAGACTCTAGTCGACAATTCTCAGCCATAAATGTGTACAGCCATGTACAATTACCATGTGACAGTATGGATTAGTACTCAATATAGGCAACCGTCATAATGCTCAGATACCACTCTCCACCCATAGATCATACACAAACATGCTTAGCTCTTAATCTCTTATTCCCTTCCTTTCTTACTTTGTCTCTGTCTGTCTCTCTCTCTCTCTCTCCCTCTCTGGTGAATGTGGAAAAGTACACCTGCTTTGCTTAGACAGCAGCTTGTGTTTTGTAAGTGATCCTCATGATCAGCTGATGGCCTCTGCATGAACTGCAGTCCCCCACTAGCTAATTGCATGTGGAACAGCTGTGGTATCATTCCTATAGCCAATTGCATGGAAACACACTCCTATAATTAACACTTCATGTGGGTGTTGGCCCTTTTCATTCACTGTGAGTAGGACTTCATGTGGGTGTTTGTCAAACAGCATCACAGAGGGTAGTTGGATATACCTCTTACAACATATACTGTGGAGACAGACCAACAAACAGGAGGGGGATGTTCCAGATATGAGGACAGAATGTAAGTACTGCCCTTCAACATTTGAAGTAATGTTGATTTAACAGTGTTATGTGGTTGGGAAAACTCTCACCTGTAGGGCTATCTGCAAACTGGCCAGTGGTTGGAGTCTTACATGTGTTTTGTTACTCAGACATTTCCTACCTTTAGAAATGCAGTAGCATACTCTGAGGATTGCAGCCAGTACATGGTGACAGCCATGTGAGTTACTGACTTCATATCCCTCAGAAGACATATGCCACAACAAACCCTGTTACACCAGTAAATGTATGGGTTTATCACAGCAACATGTCAATATTGGCCCTGTGTTTGTGCCTCCAGTCATAACTCTTTCAACCTTTGTACATATGTCATGCAGCAAGAAGTAAATATGTTCAGTACATCATTATTTACTGACATCATACCTGATAACAAGCTAGTGAGATATTGTTATTGGTCCTGTTCTATGTGATGTTGCATGCTGATGCAGTATATGGTGCCCTATCCGGCGTACATGTTTGTAGGTCCAGACTGACACATGTCCCATACCACAGTCAGGAATTGGAATACAATGTGTATTGGCCCAGTATATGTAGGGTTAGTGCGTGAGTGGCACATATGAGGATGGTGTTGTTCACACAGTCCATATGCTGTAATATTAGGTATGCTTACCATATGTGACTGTGTCTGTGTTCAGATTGGCTGTGGGTATGCACTTTCACACAGGTGTCTGTTACTCCGTGCTGTTACATGCCTGTAGAGCCTGCTATATTTGCAGGTACATGTGTATTCCCCCATAAGAAATGTAGGCCAGTGTTGTGGCAGTCTGCCTATAGTTTGCACAGTGCTTTGTGACATGCCTAGCAGCTCAGTGTATTTACCCAGTGTGATGATGTCACATGTACTGTTGCCGGGCCACCATAACTGTTGTGTATTTCTGACAAAGCAGTGAGATGCTGTACAGATGTATGTCACTAACTAGTGGATAGTATGTGGGCTTGTGACCTCTGCTCCTCTGGTTATTATGTGTCAGGACAGACAGGAGTGTGTGAATGCATAAACTGTGTGAGCTTATCTATTCCAGTATTTTCATGATATCCCCATTTACATGGCTGTAAACATCCACTTTGTCAAGCTTAGACCACACGTCTTGTACTAAGGGGTGCTGTGTATACCTCTAGACTGACAAGAGTGTGTCAGACTGTCCACATTTACTGCTGTATACCACAGGATCATTACGTGATTTGTGTGGTACTGTACTATGATGATCTTATGATGTCTGTCAGTAACTGATGGCATACATGTAATATCAGATGTAACTTCCCACACAATATTTCTGCTAAGACAATCCCTGCTACAGTACCAAAAGTCTACATTTAAACCTACAATACTTACGTGACATCCCCTTGCACTAAGAGGTTGTGACTATTGGTGCTGAGGTATGACTCCACTACATTATGGACATATGTTATACATATATGTATAGATCTACACGCACAATCTACACACACACACACACACACACACACACACACACACACACACACACATATATATATATATATATATATATATATACATACACACACACACACACACACACACACACACACACACACACACACACACACACACACACACACACATATATATATATATATATATATATATATATATATATATATATATATATATATATATACACACACACAGACACATATATATATATCTATATCTATATATATATATATATATATATATATATACACATATGTGTATATATATATATATATATATATACATACACACACACACACACACACACACACACACACACACACACACACACATATATATATATATATATATATATATATGCATACATTATACACACACACACACATATATCTACATATGTCTATATATGTATATATATATATATATATATATATATATATGTATATATATATATATATATATATATATATATATATATATATATCCATATCCTTGTTATATGTAAACATGACTGTTGCATATGCCTTTCCAGATGTATGTATCTGATATGCATTTATTTAGATACAACATACTTGATTATCACTAATAGCACTAACAAGTACTACACAATTGTAGAAGTCAAAGCACTTGTTCATTACTATTCAGTATGTGTACTGACAGATATATTGGAAAAAACAAACTTCTTCATAGATGTGATGGCTTAGTGGTTAACTGCTGTGACTATAGTGTACAGGGTCCTGGGTTCAAGACCTGCCATGGCTGTTTATTTTGTTGCTAGGTAGAACAAGGATTATTGGATACAGAGTGGTTAAGGCAGTTTTTATCAGCTTTAAGCAGGTTTTCATGGGTTTGCGTGATGGCAAGCGGTGCTAATGTATGGATAAACAAAATGGCACTTACACCATGTAAGCTTCGCTTACCACTGCACAAATCTGCTTAGCATTTACATTTAAGCAATGCTGAAACCTGCTACGTTTGGCTCAGCCCTGGTGAGCAGTGATCACATTCCAATCTGATAAAATAGCAGGGTAATGACATTTTTAATAAGTGTATTTAATTCCATGTACATAACATGTGTCTATATGCTGTAATTACAGTAGCAAGGGGTGTAAGTCTACTGTCTGGGACACCTGAGTATATATGGCTTGTACAACACTCTTTTCCATTTGAATGTGTTACATACATGGGTAGTATCCCAGGTTATGTGCAGTCACACTGGCATGTAGTGTATCATTACGTTACTACTGTTGACAGTACTTTCCCATGTAAGACTAGATTGCAGATTGTAGTACTGGAACCAAACACCCCTGCATGCAAAGATGGACTCGGAGTCCTCACTGTCATGTTCTTGGTGTATGAGCTGTGTGTCATTAAGTATTTCCTACTGGATATTGATCTGACATGTGGATATTAACTGTAGACTACTGTGTGTATAAGACATGTCATTGAGGGTTGCTGTCATGTAGTAATGGCATACCTATCAGTGTCAGATGTCTATCTGCCAACACAGTCATCCTAATGCTGATGTCTGTCTTTCCTCTGTACAGATGTGCATATATCAGGTATCCATCTTGGCTGCTTACAGGAAATCTATGCTTGAGTGACACTGACATGTCTGCCCAGCTGTGTTATGAATGCCACAGCTAGGAATCCCCACCCTGTATGCACCACATACCATGGATTCCTCAACTACACTACCACAGTCAATAGAACATGCTTGGGTACAGGTCTCCAAGACAGACACTGACCATGTTATGTAATACATGTTGCATACATGTCAACTGGAGCACCTCACTGGCCCTCTGCAAGAGGCAACCAGATGACTGGAAGTTGCATTTAACTCTCACCCTGAGGATCACTCCCATGGCATCAGTTGATAGAGACCTGCTGCCAAATGGCAGATGGCATGATACTACTCTACACACATCCCCTACTCTTCCCATCTCTCCATGGACAATATCCTGGTACACACCTATGAACACCTGCACCTATGGACCCCAGTACTGACAAATGCATCAGCGTGCATTACTGTGAATAACAGTGTCTGTGTGTTTGTAAACCTATAGTTGATAATACCCTGAGGCCCTTCACACCCACTGCACCCCCATTGCCATAGTTAGATATGACTACTGTTGTAATGGACATTACATGTGCCTTGTTACACTCTTCACCCTATGGGCTAACTGGAGCTTGCAGTACCAGCCAACACTGTTGTACAAACAGGTAGATAGGCATGGGTTACCCTCTGAGTTCTGGCAAGTGTGTGTATGTGTGCAAGTGTGTATATTTGTAGCATACAGCATTCTAAGACCACATTCTCCTAATACAATACACCTTGCCAGACAGTATAAGGGATAGTGTTGTTGCTGACCGTAGGAGAGCCATGACAAAGCATCACTCTACTATCCCTGTGGCATGTGCAATAAACTCATATCCCTGTAGTAGCACTCTTGAGATAGACAAGAGGTTGTATTGCAGTCCTGGTCAATGTGTGATGGTGGGTATGTCAGAGTATTATCATGGGTTTCAGTGAGTACAATATCCAGTGTGGGGTGTGGGTGCCGGGTATACTGTCTTTACACCATGGTACCCCCAGTACATGTCCCAAGGTATACTGTATGAGGACCACTGTCACCATCAACCATACAGGTAACTGATTACACTATCCAGCCCAGTGATGCATGTGCTGTGTGCAACTTATCTGTAATAGAATGGACACACTGACAAAGTAGTTAGCACTGATAAACTCAGGTCTCTCAGATGTGTCTGACTCTTATGTGTTTGTCAATGTGTATATGACAGTATGTCACACTATGTATCATTCATAAACAACCAGTACATCCCCCATTACCATACAGTACAAGGCCTGGTGATGTTCTTCACTTAACATGTAACCTGGAACACACCTCATCCTAAAAACTGTGTGGTGTATGCAATTAAGGCCACACATATTAGTAGCACTACATACCTATGGATGGGGTTCTAGTCCCAGTGTTGCCAAGTAAGAGTGTGTGTATGTTAAGGGATCTACTTCAGTTTGTAGAATATACATGTCCCAGGAGGTCATCTGTCTGATAACTGACTGGCAAATGCTAACATTTCACAGGTATCATCCTGTGGAATTTCATTCCATCACAACTAGTAGTATATGTGTAAATGCCCTCTTCCCCCCTGTATAGCTGTACAGCAATGCTGGGGTTGTTATATATAGCTGGATGTGGATCTTGTGGACACAGCCACCATCATTGTGGTTATTGTTGAGTGTACCCCCCCCCCGCTTAGTTGGCTGTAATACTGTACAGTTCATGTTAACAGGTTAAGTAGTTGTCAATCACACTATCTGCAGTTCTACATCACCCCACACCCTCCAAAGGGTAGGGCTGTGCCACCCACACCAGCACACCTATGTTTACCAAGTTGAGGATTGCACTACATTGGGGAAGGGGACATATACCTTGCCAGTACCATCGTCAATAACATTATACTAACAGACTGATTATTTCCCAATGTGATGCTGTGCCTATTCTGTCTTGATGGAATTACATAGGCAAAAATGGGTTCCTTGCAAAAGTACATACATCCATGTGTACAGTATTCTCTGTGTATTGCATCAACACCAAAGCCTCTGTATGAGTGTGTGTTATACACAAACATGTGGTGTGTACCATCCAGTACACTTACCATTGTCCACTGTAGAAGGGCTGCTGACATCATCCACCATGCACTCACCTGTAAACACCCTCAGACCTATCAGGCATGTGGCACATGCAGTAACTATTATACATACCTGTGACTTGTGTTCAGCTATACCCAGGATATGGCACAAGGTGTCGCCACAGTGCCATACCTCTTGTAGGAAACAACAGCAGACCAACATCCTGCTGACACATGGACACCTACAACACAAACAGAATACATTATGGAGACCACAGTCACTCAGTGTTAATAACAGCTATAATGCATCATGGCTGGACAACTACACATCCTGACATGTAAGCATTAAAATTTAGTGCAGAAAACATGTCACACAGCATTACATTGGTACACCGTAGTACAGTCACCCTGTGCATCAGAACCATATTAGCCTGTCCCTGCATCAATGTTACAGATGACAGGGATGTGGCACAGGTATAATCATATGCACAGGATGTGTTGTGGGTTTGCCAGAGAACTAGGCTGAGCCATTCATTTGACATCATGTGTGTGCGTTACAGGGTTTCATTAATTAAGTGGGCTGTTGCAATATGGTGTGTGTGTGTGTGTAGGTATGGGGTTGCCCTAGATGTGTTGGTGATGTGTGTGTGTCTGCATACACACAGTTCTGCCATGTGGCTGTCCTATACAGAGGTTTGTTAGACAGCTGCAGACCATACCTGGCAGGGTGTGCAGTTCACCATGTCTGGCCATGGACATGAGAACTGTGCCTGCCAGGGGTTCCATGGGCACCACCAGGTACAAGCCATGATATGGTACTCTCCCCTGATGATGACATATGTCAGCTGGATCCGGGTCCCTCTTGGAACCAGCCAGGGCTACATGCATGTGGCCTGCTATGTTGTGGTGTGGACAGTGCCCCCCTGCAGTGCTGGGGCTGGTACTGCCACTACGGGAGCGGCTCTGACTTCTTGCACGTCCACCTCAACCTCCAGCTGTTGTTGTTGCTGGCCTATGTCCACATGGCCATCACACTATTCCCACCATATGCTCAAGCACAAACATTCACGGTTGAGGATTCCCACCATCTCACCCAACCATCTATCCAGGACCTTTGCAAAATAATGGTGGGCATCTGCAAGATCACGGATGTTGTCAATAACAGCGGAATGAGTAGCCCTCTGCAGCCACAGACCCTGTCTGGTATACCATTCCATACATGCCTGCGCCTCCATGACAGCCTGAAACATGTGTCTGGTGACACCAGATGTGTCACTTCTGCCAGAGGCATGATGACCAGCAGCCCTCCTATGAGCACCCCTGTACATCTGCCTGTGTGGTACCTCGCTGGGCATCTGACTATGGCTGCTGTGTCCAGACACATGTGCCATAGACACTACACTGTCCTGTCCCATGCCATCACCTGCCAACTGTCCCTCATCTATGGCCACTGGTGATGGGGTATGTATAGGCAATGTGACTGTGTGCGAGGATGGGGTGGATAACAGTGGGATGTCAATCGATGGCACAGCTTCAGCCCCTGACAACCCTGCCTGTGCCTCAACACACCTATCATCATTGTCAGTGTCTGTATGGACACTAACATCAGTTTGCCTGCAGGAGGGAGCCTGACCCACCTCGCCACCTGTGAGGGGAAAACAAGAAACTCACTTTAAGACCTGTATGTCATTGCTTAACTGTACACACACACACACATGCACACACACACACACTTACAGGTGAGGTTGCACAAAGATATTACACACAGACCTCTCATTACCCATCTGTCAACATGCATAACATATGGCACTCAACAGCATGCACTGCAGCTATAGTCAATCCCTGTTACCAACATTATATATCTCTGTAATGCATAGGTTGTGTTAGTAGGTGATGCCCCTTCCCCTAGAACACACTGCACCCATGTACACAGTATTGCTGTGCACCTGTTCAGCACCCTGGCATGTACTGTGCACCAGGCCTCGCTGGTGCACATGCCATTGCTGAATGTGTATATGTATGTCAGTTATGTTTGCACTGCTGCTCACAGCCCCTTTGTGTTTGTCCGACACATACCTGGGATGGTATGTGGACAGATGACATTAGTGAATGCCTGATGTCTGTTTTGTAGATCTCATCATCAGCGGTGCATGTATGACCAATAAAATACAATTACACTGATGACCTTCGAACCTTACTGTGGCTATGAGAAGTGTACACACCCTTATTGACATAGCACCCTCTTCCTTGATATGCCATGGGGCCACAATGCTGCATATGTTAACATTACATGAACCTGATATGTGACATGTGACCTGTGCAGTCAAATGCAGTATTAAACAAATGTGTTAGTTGTGCAGATGCTGATTGAGATGCATACAATCAGTGTGTGCATAAGTGTGTACACCCTTAACATGATGGTTTGTTGCACCAACTGTTAAGTGGACTACAGCAGTCACTATTCCTCGAAGGGATATACTAGCATGCGCCATTTGCATTTGCCAGTATTTGGTCACTCTGCCCTACAAATGTCCCCCAACTCTGCAAGATTGCAAGGTCAACTCATGTGCACAGCCATTGGAGGTCACACAGTGCCTTCACTATTGCTGTGGAGTCAGGGTTATGTCTGCCACAATTCATGACCTTGACTGTGTGCAGATACAGCCATTCTTAGCGAGCTTTGGATGTCTGCTTCAGTTCACTGTTGTGTTTCAGGATGACATCCCTCCCCATCCTCAGCCTTTTTGCAGATGCTTGACAACTATGGGCTATACTAGTGTCATTTTGCATTTTCCCAAATTCAGAACACCATGTGTACCAGCCTAATCCCTGCTAATGAATAGCAAACATACAGGTGTACACTGGCACCACCAAGGTACAGATGGGGATGGTGGGCCTGAGGTGGGGTGAGGTGTTGCTTGTGCAGCACGTGTATCTTAATTGATACTGTCTGTAGGTTTTGAACTTGGTCTTGGTACACCATTACACATCGCAACACATGCCTTTGGGGCACTTTTGATGTTATGCATATGCTACCTGTTGAGAGCCCTGGCTGATGTTTCCTGTGGAACAACTGTCCCATCTGATTACCCTAACCCATGGGCCACACTTATGCAGAGTCCAGGTGATTGTCGACACAGGTACTGCACAGCCAGTACTTGCTAGACATTCCTGCAACTCCCTCAGTGTTGCTGCATGTTACTAGGCAGCCTGCATGACCAGTTTGCAACGTGTCGTAATCAGTCTTGGATGGCCATCTGTTTATTTTCTACAGTAATGTTGTCCCATACATCCTCGTCACATACATAACTGTCTGCACTGTTTGCCATGGCATATGCAATGGTGAGGTAAGGCTACATGCCCCACACCTGCATGCTACCTGTTGGGTATGGGATCCATTCCATGGCTTTTAAGATGTCTGTAAGCCATGGCTGCATCTGTTGCAGGTGAGTGGGCACATTTGATGGACAAACGTCTTGGACAGCAGACCATTTCTTGGTGTGACATTGAGAACCTGTACTTGCTGGAAGGTGCATATTCATGAAGAGTGAATGCTGTCAGTAATTCAAAAGCTGCTTCCTCAATATGTTATTTGGAGTTTATGCACACATATGCTTCCAGTGTTTTTTAAGGTACGTATTCCCCATATTTGCTGTCCTAACATAGGATTCCATATTACACATTCATTGCTCATGTTAGGACCACATTGCAGATTGTAAGGGTTATGGAATGTGGTATTGTGATATGTTGTTGTGTAGATCTGGAACAATTGCCATTGTAATGGTGGTATATACACTGATGTAGCACTGTATAAGGGTGATGTTTCAGACATGTTCCTACTGCAGGCCATTTATCCCACCATTATGTTCATCTCTGTGCACACATCTTGCAATAATAGGTTGGTAGTTATATTGCAGGACTCTTACATACCCTTCAAATATGCCAGATATGCCACCATGGTGACCACTGTGATGCAGTGCAGTTAACAGCAACAATAAGTGAACATGTACAGCATGCATTATGGGTAGGTGTGTTAAATGTGTGCATGGCAAATACCATGGCCATAACATGTCCGGTGTATTGGCAAACCTGAACAAACAACACCATACTCACCAGCTACAGGCTGCTGCCCTAGAGGTATACCAGAGGGACCTACATAGTTGTGTGAGAGATGTGATGTCAGTAGCCACACCTGTGGCATTGGTACAGGGTGGAAGCAGCATTACAGTACATCAACAGTACAAACCCACAATACTACAAATTATGCATATCTGTTTATTACTACAACGCAACAGACTATATATATTTTCTCTCACATATGTATGATTAAACTCACGAGATGCAAATGGATAAGCAACGGAGGTCTGCTGATGTGCCCTTTGGGCCTTATCTGCATGCTCCTCGTCCATTGTGTGGGTAGCACCCACCTCCACAATGCTATCTGCAGGGTCTTGTCTTTGTGGGCAGGCAGTTGCCCCAAGGCTGGCAAGGACCTCCTCAGCATGTGTCAGGAGGAGCTGGATGGCATGACCCCCCCCCCCCCATGGCTAGCTGGTCCTTCCCAACTGCAGCAGCACGCTGATGAGCATGGTGGAGTAGGTCAGTGTAACAACGTCGGACCTGCTCAAAACTGCAGTTATGCAGGACAACATAATTTACCCTGTGGATGAGCTTATTCCACAGGGCAGTCCTTTCCTGCAGATCATGGGCTGTATAGCTAAACAGGGTGTGGTAGTGCTGCACCAGGTGGTTTATAATAACCTCATTCTACTGGGGGGAATAGACTGGCAAGTGCTCTCTTGACTTGGTGCCTGAAAGACACAAAGAGGAAAAAAGGTCTGAGGACCTCATACTGCAAGGATATAATAGTTGTTAATTCACATCTCTGCCCCCCCCCCCACCATATCTGTAACAGTAATCTGAACACACAACTCAGTGGGTATGTTTACAGCAAACCTACTGTTGGGACATATATCGTATTGTACAACAAATTGTGCAATGTGTTTCTAATCATGTTCCATGTTGAAACACTATCATTGGTGGCCTGTTACGAACAATGTCACCTGCATGCCATTGTAAGGGCCACTATGGTTCCATATATACATGTGATCTGTTTGCTATGTGACTGCTCCAAATCTGGTGTTTTGTGTTAATGGGGATATCTATGCATGCTGTTAGACATAATCCTGGAATGTGTGGACTATTACTACCCACATATGTTCTATAACTGTGACACAATAGCATGTTTTGAAAGCCAGTTCCCAGCAGAACCACCTCTCCCACCTCATCTGGCCATGTTACCAGGCCACAGTACATCTGGGACCCAGCTCGGGACCTCATCATCTGCTGGTCCTGCACTACCTTCAGGTGGAACCACCTCAGAGGATGGTGTTCATCCCCCACCCCCAGAAGCACACACAGACAGGATCTTGTCACCTGAAGTCAGGTCCAAGGTCTGGTGCATAGGGAGCTCCACAGAGACTTGGGGGATGTGCTATACAACCTTGAGGCCCTCGGTACACACTTACAGGGTCTGCATGCTCTTCCTGCTCAGTCCCCAGCCCAGGCACCTTCAGGACCATGAAGGTGCAGTTGTGACTGCCCCTGGGTGGGGAACTTCATCCCATTGTTTACATTTGGGGTCTCATGGGCTTCCACATTCCAAACAATACTCCCCACCCAAGGTGTTTACCCACCACATGTGTCATATACCAACCCTGTATGCTGTTGTCTGTCTTCCAACCCAACCTACCTCCCCGAATATACCTACTATCTTTCCCCAACATACCAATCTCACCTTCACAAACAAGGGCAATGTGTTCCCAACATGGATTTCACACCAGACATAACTGTCCATTTTGCACCCGCTTACTACTATATATATATATATATATATATATATATATATATACATATATGTGTGTGTTTGTAAAGATATGTGTGATATTTTCTCACACATATCGTGCAGCACTGTCATTCAACAGTAGGGGGAATGTATTTATGTGTGTGTATATAGATATATATATATATATATATATATATATATATATATATATATATATATGTGTGTGTGTGTGTGTGTGTGTGTGTGTGTGTATATATGTAAACATACACACACACACACACACACACACACACACACACACACACACACTGTCAAAGGAAAAAACTTCAAAGACCAGTTCACGTTAGGTTCAAGCAAGGCACCCTTTATTACTTGCAGCAAGGAGACAAAGCATGTAGGCACAAGGTTTGTCTAAATGATTAATGACTAGTAGGTTATACTTATACAGTTATCTTCCTGTCACATAGAAAATGTTACATTCTATTGCTGACGTAGTTAGACACAGCTTTCTGTATGTTCTACAGAAAATATTGTTAGACTTATTGCTGACCAAGTTAAAATATCTGTCATTCTGCAAAACATTTTGAGAAAAACAACCTGGCCTTGGGTTTATGTCAGTCTATTTCAGCATTTCAGTTCTTCTATTGTACTGTTCTAATACATGTGTTACATTTTACCTAGATTCAAGGTACATTTCTAGCTTTACTACAAATAATGCTGACTATGGTTTAAACTTTCAAGCATCTATTGTTTCTTTATCAATAGCTTCGAGCAGCTGCATGTTTTCTCATGGCATAAGCAGAAATCAATATCCTTTTGTTCATTTTCATGACATTAGCAGAAATGAATTACTTCTTGTTATTTGCTGACATTAGCAGAAAATAGAATGCTTCTTGTTAAGTTTCTAATGGCTGTGCAGATTCATGCAGTGTGAACAGAATAAATGTATTAACCCTTTTAAATCTCGAATGCACTAAATGCACTAAGCATGCATATTACTATTACATATTTTTCTAACATTTCCCCCCTTTTAATACTTTTATTCTACTTTCAAGATAAGCATAAACAGTTTTTCTTCCCCTAACCTCTTCCTACTCAGGATTTGCAGTTAAGAGAGTCATTCAGTTTAAACTTATGAAAGCATTTTCAGTTTTTCAGCAATTCTTCAGGTTCAGCACCTTGGTATAAGGTTTCTGAAACTGACATGTCTATAAAGTCTTTAATCAGTCTTTTCATGCAGGGTATGCAGCAGCACACACATACCACCAGTAGGATCATTCCTACACAGATGGCAATCAGGATGTTCATCAGGATACTGCCCCACCCCCCAAACAATTTCTGGAAAAAGTCCATCAATGGATTTGGTCTTGGTTTGGTCAAGGCTGACACCTGCTGAATTACCTCAAGATGATTGTCTATCTCGTGTTTATGGTCAGGAATATATGAATAGCACTCCTCCTGCGCACGTACCTCCTCTCGCCGCTAGGGTGAAGTCGAGAGCCATGAGGTTTTGAAGAACTTCAGTTCTCATGGCAGTCAGTTCATCAGTCACCAATTCTAGGGCAGAAAAGGTTGCATTGCTCATTATTTTGAGAAGTTTAGACAATTTTCTCAGTTGCCAGATTGATTTTGTTGCTCCATATGCTGTCAGTACACCTGCCCATGAGATGATGGTATCACCCAAGTTCATATGTGACATTCCATTTTTCCCTAAGCCCACAGCATGATGATTTTTCCAACCCGCATTGATTTGCCCCACTGGATTGACAGGCTTCTTGATTTCTCATCGAATATTCCAAATTTTCCCTTGAGGTAAAACTGCTGTGTGTCATATGGCCGGAACCAGGTACCCCAAATAACAACTGCCGGACCAATTCTCAGGTAACCACTTGTATGCTTTCCTACCACATACAAAATAACAGACTTCTACTTTGGTAGTAACTTTACTATGTCCTGGCTCTGGATGAAACATTTTTTTTGTCTATTATAGACAGTTGTTTATAAAGGTCAGCATTATGGTTTACTTCATCAGTTGTCCTATGCATCAGTTCAACAAATGAATCATAGCTCGTATTGCAATAGGACCCTGTTTTATCAGTCTTATTATAGCATCTATAAGGAACAGTCACATTGCAATTGCTCCAACCCACCTGAACTGTATCATTTTTGTAAAAACACACAGTCCCCTTCTGTCGAACAGACAAGTGCAATGCTACTTTATCTTGTGATGTGACATCTGATGTATCATAGACTAAGTTTTCCCAGGTCTTGATGGCTCCTAGGGCACTGAAGTTAACAATAACCCCCCCCCCCGTATGCTGTTGGCAAAGCTGTGCAAATCCAGCAACTCGAAATATTGAAGGTCTCAGCATACACATATTTGATTGCCTGGTAAGTGTTAAAGTTTGGGTGCCACTCTGCGTGCCACTCTGCACGCTTGTTCAGTTCAGTTTGTGTGGCTGTGAAAAGGAATGGCCACAACAAAAAGATTATTGTCACTAGTACAGTCAACAGGATGGTTATGCAATACTTCTGAGGAAATGGTTGTTCTGCATTTCTGTTTTCTCCGACTCTTCCGAATAGGTGCATTTGGATCTTACTGGATTCTGTCATCTTTATTTCAGACACGTGTTCTTACTCTCTGCCCTAATAAGACCTTCAGCACTGATGGTTTCTTCACTGGGGTTGAGACGGATCAGTCCTATTGATCTGACCCCCCTTTGTAGCCAGACTTTGTGCTGAGGGCCCTGATGGAGAGGTAAGATTTTTGTCCAGTTCAAAGTTCTTAACAAGTTTGCAGTGCGTCAGGTGGCTCCATGAAGCTCGATCTGCTATCTTGACTGCAGTGGGTGTCAAAAGAAGCACCTGGTAGGGACCTTCCCACCTTAGCGATGACCAATTCTTCTTCTTGATAACTTATATCCACACCCAATCCCCGGGCGTCACTGCTGCCACTTCTGATGTCTCGGTTTGCTTTCTATCTGAAACAGAATTTGACTGCAACAGATGTTTAGAATTCATGACTTTCTTCATATATTCAGCTAGTGTAAAATCAGCTTCCTGGTCTGATGACATGAGAAGTTTCCACTGGGGTGTATAGTAAGCCCTTCCAAATAACTTTTCAAAAGGAGTCAATCCTTTTGCTGTAGGGACAGTTCTCATGCTCAACAGTGCCAGGGATAAACAGTATATCCAGTTTTTCCTTGTCTCAGCTATCAATTTTCTCAATTTGTTTTTTAATATACCATTATGCCTTTCAACTAGCCCTGCAGATTGTGGATGGTATGCACAATGATTTTTTAAAGAAATACCAAAATGCTTACTCAACTGCTGTATGGTTTGATTTACAAAGTGTGTACCATTGTCACTGTAGATCCTTTCCGGAATACCAAACCTAGAAATGATTTCCTTGACAAGTACCTTTGCCACTGTAGCTGCATCTGGATTTTTGGTTGGAAAGGCTTCCACCCATCTGGAAAACATATCTACAATGACAAGACAATACTTCTTATTTTCACATTTGTTCAATTCTATGGAATCCATACAGATAGTGTGAAACGGATATGGTGGTGTAGGGAAACTCCCTTGCTTGGGCTTTAACGCCCCTTGTGCATGATGTTTGTTACAAATCTGACACATCAAACAAAAGTTTTTAGAGTAGATTGTAAATCTGTATGTTGTGAACACCTGGTTCACCAGCTGTACCATCCCCCCATTGAGACATGGCAATGCCCATGGCTCAACAAAGCTGCATATCTAAACAAATTAGATGGTAGTATCAGTTTGCCTTCTCTAGAGATGTACAGCCCCTTTTTGAGAATTGCTCCTCGTTTTACTCATCGTTGTTTTTCAGCTTGCGTAGAGAGTGTCTGCATTGTTTTTAACATATCTAAATCTAAAATCTCAGAGGGTTGTAATTCCTCATTTAAAAGAAATACTTCTGTGGCTGCTTGTTTTGCAGCTGTATCAGCTCTCGCATTACCTTTTGAAATCCTATCTTGTTGCTTGGTGTGAGCTGTGCATTTACAAATGGCTACTTTCTGAGGTAACTGAATAGATTCTAAAAGATCTAAAATAAACTGTGCATGATTGATAGGTTTGCCAGTAGATGTTATCATTCCTCGGTTTTTCCACTGCTGCGCAAAAACATGTACAGTAGAAAAAGCATACTGGCTGTCAGCAAAAATGTTTACACATTTAACCTTTGCTAAGGTACATGCCTGTGTCAAGGCAATCAATTCTGCTGCCTGTGCAGATAAGTTGTGTGGTAAAGGTTTTGCTTCTATAATCTCAGTATCAGAAACTACTGCATATCCTACTAGGTTCTGTCCTGCAGGACCCCTTTTGCACGAACCATCCACGTAGAATGTCACCTCGGCATCATCCAAGGGGACATCCGTGAGATCTTTTCTAGTTAGTGTCTTTTGCTCAATTACCTGCAGGCAGCGGTGCGGTGTGCCATCTGCAGGGGTTGGAAGCAGAGTGGAAGGGTTTAAAGTCGTGCATCGCTCAATTGTCATGTGAGGTTGGCTCAACAATATAGTCATACAGGAAAGATGCCTAGCAGGGGAAAGATATGCCACCTTTTCTTGTAGTAAAATAATTGTAACTGCATGAGGCACTCTCAAAGTGAGAGGGTGGAATAAGACTATTGAGGCCGAAGCCTGTACTGCCATTGCAGCTGCAACTACTGCTTGTACACAGTGGGGTAAGGATCGTGCCACTGGGTCTAGTTGTGATGAATAGTAAGCAATGGGGCATTGCTTATCCCCATGCTGTTGTGTTACTACTGATGTCATGTAACCCTGCTTACAATCTACAGTTTGGAAAAAACGTTTATGATAGTTTGGCAATCCCAGAACTAATGAGGATGCTATTAACTGCTTCAGTTTGCAGAAAGCAGATTCTGCCTCTGGTGTCCATTGTAATAAATCTTGTGCTGCCATAGGCTTCTTATATATAAGGTCAGTTAGCAGTGCAGATCCCAAAGCATAGTTTGGAATCCAGCTCTGGCAAAAATTAGTTGTACCCAGGAAGGACATCATTTCCTTCTTGGTAGTGGGTTTTGGTTCTTGCAAAATTGCTACCTTTCTGTCCTCATCTAATGTTCTGCCTTCCTTGGATATTACATATCCCAGGTATTTGACTTGTTTTTTCCAAAGCTGCAGTTTACTTTTATTTACCTTATGTCCTTCAGCGGCTAAAAATCGTAGAAGCGCTATGCTATCTTCTCTACAATCCTGCTGGGTGGGGGCTGCCAGCAAGATGTCATCAACATAAAGTAAAATCTGACTGCCTCTTGGTGGGGTGAACCCCGCCAAGTTGCTTGCCATTTCTTGTGACAATATTGTTGGACTTTCACAATATCCCTGTGGTAGTCACGTATATGTATACCTTTTCCCTTGAAATGTGAATGCAAACCAATACTGGCTGTCAGGGTGTATTGGTATCGAAAAGAATGCATTGCTGATGTCTACCACAGAAAAATACTTCTGTTGAGGGTTTAAAATCATTCAACAGGGTGTGTGGGTCTGGCACCATAGGTGCCCTTGGTATTACTGCATCATTTACAGCTTGTAAATCTTGGACATACGCCATTCTCCATTTGCTTTTTTGACTGGAAACAAGGGTGTGTTACATGGTGAATCGGGAGATTCTACTAGTATCCCTCCTTTAAGTAAGGCTGCTATAATAGGCTTTATCCCTGCCTCTGCATCTTTTCTTAAGGGATACTGTCTTTTTTGTGGTCTGAATTCTGACTTTGGCGTGATAGTAACTGGTCCCGCTGTACGAATAAGTCCTACATCTGACTTGCCTGTTGACCAGAGAGTCTCTGGTATATTTTGTAAGGCATTTTCTTCCTCCTCTAAAAGGAGTGTCAATCAGCTGTCCTCGCTAGACTGCATGTGCACAGCTGGTTTGGTCTGAGTTATCCAATTCAGCTTCTGTATTTGTATTCCCTGTTCTGACAGTTCTAGTTCTGTCTGTTTCTCCCATCTCGTGACTTTTTCTCCTAGGTCTGCCCATTCTATATTTCTGTTTTTGGTTAAGCTAACATGTGGTAATCGATTAGATTTATAAAGTGCAAAGAACTCCTGGGGCAATGAACAGCTGGCAACACTGTTCCCTTCTGTGTCCCAGTACAGGTTACACAATATCAATCTGTTTGCATGATTCTTAAACAATTCTTGCTCATATTCCTTATCAGGTCCTGGTGTGTTTACAATAATACAGGGTACAGTGCAACAGGTGTTGCTTATCAATGTCAAAGGCGGGGAATTTGCTGATGGCTACATTCATTAACGCTTCGGTTACAGTCCCTGGACCAGTCGTAACCAAGTCCTGGCTGTACCAATAAAACATTTCACCCTCCGATTGCACTACAAAGGTATCAATTTGTCGCTGTGCTTCCATACCCTGCATGGTTGGGACTACTGCTATACCAAATAGCTGCATGAGGTCTCTGCCCAAAAGGTTTACTGGGCATTTTGCAGAAACAACAATTTTGCTTTTTTGTGTCAATCCTGAAACTGGATCAGTTATTGCAATGTTACGGGAGAGAGGCTCCTGATACAGCTGTCCATTAGCTGCTTTGACTAGTATGTAATCAGGTGACTCTGTGTTTTCTGGCAGTTTGGAGGGATGTATTAGGGTTCGTGATGCCCCTGAGTCACACAAGAATTTGACTTCCCTCCCTTCTACCAAAAGTGTAACTTCTGGTTTTGTGTCTGCTAAATAGAGCTCCAAGCTCAATAAAGCTAGGTCTAATATTTCATCTTCTTCATTGTCACTAACTTCCTGCATTTCCTCTACTCCCTCTATCACATTCTCATTTATCCCTTCTTCGCTAGTCCCTTCTAGTGATTCCTGACTACCATATAGTCAGTCCTCACCCTCCTTGTCTTCCGTTGTTGCCTTCTTATTTTTCCTGCAATCCTTTGCCAAGTGTCCCTTTTTACCACATTTAAAACATTCACCCCTTTTCTTTCACCCTTCAAAGTCCTCTGATCGTTGATCAGATTGTTTGTTTCCCTGTGCATTTTTCTTGCTCTTTTTCCCGGACTGTACTACATAAACTTCTGCTCCATCTTCTACAGAAAATATTTGAGCTTTCTCTTTCATTTTGCTATTAAAATGCCTTTCGGCATGCCTAGCATATTCAAGTAATGATTGTAACCTGCTTGTACGATGATCTACGATGTGTTTTGTAATAAAACTGCTTATAGGTGCAATACTGCCCTTTAAAAATGCATTCTTTAACTGCTGTTCATATGGGGAGTCTTGTGTTTGACCTTCAGGAACCTGCATTCCACAGTGGTTATTAAAACACTCTAATAGTCTGGCATAATACCGGTCAATAGTTTCACCTTCTTGTTGGATGCATTGATTAATGCAAGTCCAGTCTGCCCTAGGTTTCCATTTTTCAGAGATGCGGTCTGTAAGACCTTTTACTCTGGTGTCTAATTCTGCGCTGCTATGTGGGAGGGGTCTTTGTGCAGCGTCACTGGTATTCCAGTTCCCACTAATCATATACCAATCTGGCCCTACAATTTGTCTAACTACCTTTTCTACCTCTTCTCCGTTTAAGTTATAACTCAGCCTCATTCCTTGTAAATCTTCTGAGAATTTTCTAAAATTAACCTTTGGATGGGAAATTCCCTCAGTGGCTTTCCAGATATCCTCCATAGTCCAAGGTCTATACACTAAAATAGTTGGGTCCTGATTGCCCTGACCTGCCTGAGGGTTGGGTACTTCTATAAGTGGGCATATTTCTTCTTCTTCACTTATAGATCATGAATTCTTAACAATTTGCCATAACTCAATGCCTTCATTTGAGTTACCTGCCTTTGTTCGGGACCTGGTCTCAATGGGATCTCTAATTTTAGTCAGTTTTATTTTCATAATATCTCCATCTTCAGTGACCACAGGATATCGTGGGGGTGGACTAACCTGTTCACTTGCTTTATATTCCGGTAAGGGAGGCGGAGGTGCTGATGCTATTACTAAGTTATTGTCCTCTTTGTCTAAAAACATTGCTTTTGAATTTTTGTTCTTTTGTTCCCTACAGTTTACTTCCTCAATCCACCTGTGCGCCTGAGGAATTCATAATTTACGTTGTGTTTGAGCTGTTTGACAAGTTTGATAAGCGAGGATTTTTCTAATTTTCCGTTGAATTCGTACTTATTAACCCATTTTGAATAATATTTAATATTGTCGGTGCGCTGCGACTGCATGTATTTTGCATCTTCTGTTAAAAGTGGATTTTGGGGTCTTTTTGTGCAATTATTACCCATTTTGTTCTAATCTTTTATCGTTACCTAACTTTTCTTATTTTTTAATGTGGTACCAGGGATTTTGTTATAGTCTCTTCAGAATGACTGTCTACTTATTCTGTTTCTCCTGATCTATGACAAGACAGTAATCTTTTTTGTCCCTGACTTGTAAGAAAAATACAGTCTAACAAAAACAATACACATCTAGTCCCTGATCTAAAACAGAAAACAGAAAAAAGTAGATTCACCTTACCTGAGCCCACGTGATTGATCACCAATTCACAGAGACCCGTCTTTCATTCACAGATCAGAAAGTGGCTGGCCTCTTTTGAACGACAATTCAGTCGGAGGACTTTTCAGATAAGAAGAACCAATTTGGTTTCTTCCCCGTACGGTTTCAACCACCTGGCCCGTCTGATCCGAGGTGAAGAGAGGGTTCCGGTCCGAAGGAACAATCTGTCAAAGGAAAAAACTTCAAAGACCAATTCACGTTAGGTTCAAGCAAGGCACCCTTTATTACTTGCAGCAAGGAGACAAAGCATGTAGGCACAAGGTTTGTCTAAATGATTAATGACTAGTAGGTTATACTTATACAGTTCTCTTCCTGTCACATAGAAAATGTTACATTCTATTGCTGACGTAGTTAGACACAGCTTTCTGTATGTTCTACAGAAAATATTGTTAGACTTATTGCTGACCAAGTTAAAATATCTGTCATTTTGCAAAACATTTTGAGAAAAACAACCTGGCCTTGGGTTTATGTCAGTCCATTTCAGCATTTCAGTTCTTCTATTGTACTGTTCTAATACATGTGTTACATTTTACCTAGATTCAAGGTACATTTCTAGCTTTACTACAAGTAATGCTGACTACGGTTTAAACTTTCAAGCATCTATTGTTTTCTTTATCAATATCTTCTAGCAGCTGCATGTTTTCTCATGGCATAAGCAGAAATCAATATCCCTTTGTTAATTTTCATGACATTAGCAGAAATGAAGTACTTCTTGTTATTTGCTGACATTAGCAGAAAATAGAATGCTTCTTGTTAAGTTTCTAATGGCTGTGCAGATTCATGCAGTGTGAACAGAATAAATGTATTAACCCTTTTAAATCTCGAATGCACTAAATGCACTAAGCATGCATATTACTATTACATATTTTTCTAACACACACACACACACACACACACATATATATATATATGTTTGTGTGTGTGTGTGTGTGTGTGTCTGTCTGTCTGTGTGTGTGTGTGTGTGTGCGTGTGTGTGTGTGTGTGTGTGTGTGTATATATATATATTTTTACTTTTATATATATATATATATATATATATATATATATATATATATACATACACACACACACACACACACACACATATATATATATATATATATATATATATATATGGGGTGCATTCAAACATCAGGTCCACACTCTCTAACTCTCCTTCCTCCACAGCTGCACTGTTCTGTCTTGCTACAAAACAGACAGGTGTCACATGTGGACACAGCCTTACATTAGGGGGGTATATATAGGGACAGATTGCAGGTAAGCCTATTACAAACCTATGGCATTTATGCATGATACATTTCACGTTAACATGACTGTCCCGCAGGTGGTGGGATCTGAAACTCATGTGTCTATCATAACGTCATTACTTCCACCACTAGCTATTTGCCACACTAATATACATGTCTTGAGGTACAGAACACACACTATGATGGTGTACATCTTGTCATTCAGTGCTGATCTGCACAGTTGACAGGTATGGCCCACTGGACACAGGGCAGACTCTATGTCCATGGCAGTTGTTTAGCAGGACATCATTACAACAACTCTTGATGGTTCATATAAATCTTTTCACATCATCTATCTTACAGACCAAGTACTACATTCAATTACATACATATATGTTTCACATACCTGTTGTAGTATTGTTCTCTCTTCTAGGTACACTTTTATGTGTCCCCTGTGTTATATAAGTATGGTTTGGTTTGTAGTTTTAGTTATTTTCCCCCTCTCTCTCTCTCTCTCTGTGTCTCTCTCTCTTCTCTCTCTCTCTCTCTCTCTCTCTCTCTCTCTCCTACAGGGATTGAGCTTCTTTGAATAGGTTGCAGCATGGATTTTGTATGTGATGCCCATGATCAGGTGATGGGCTGTGCACCAATCAGTGTTCACCACTTGCTAATTGCATGCAGCCAGCTGTGTAGTACTTCCAATTACCACTGTCATGGCAACCCACTACTATAAATTATTACATCATGTGGGCATTGCCCCTTTAACTTTCCTGTATGGAGGACATCCTTCCTGTGTGTGGGCAGCAGTGTTACAGACAGCAGATAGCAATACCTCTTACAACAGACCTTGCAGACACAGGCCAACTACATATTTATATAAGGTTCCAAACCTACGGACAGTGTGAGTATTGTTGTTATATGCATTGTATACCACTAGTTTTACATGGTTTGTGTGTACATGCTAGTTTAGCATGGAATGCAGTCTGTCTGCATAGCTGTCAACTGTGGGCCTATCCACATGATGGCCAGAAAACTGGCTGCTATGTTTTGTCTGTTCACCACACAGGTCTTGTCTCTGATATATCAGTGGCATTCTGTCTGTTGAGTGCTATCAGTACATGGCTACGTCCATTTGTATGTCTGACTTCATATTTCTGAGCAAGGGTATGTTGCTACCAATCCTGTAACACCAGCAACTTTCACAATGTATAACAGCAATATTGCAAATATGGCCCTGTGTTCCAGCCTCTGTCCTCCACCTATATACCAGACTTTGTCCATATGTCATGAAATAAGAGGTTGTTAAGTAGTGGCCTATTATTATGTAGTGCTGGCATTCCTGCTATCATTCAAGTGATGTTGTGGACTCCCACAGATATTGTGGGGTAGGGCCCATATATATGTGAGCTACAGCTGGATAAAATGTGTGTGACCTTGTACAGTCCCAAGGTCAGTGTATGTAACACTGTTATATGCCCTTGTAGGTCATTCTATGAGGGAAGGGTATGCACCATTTTAACCTAGGCTGTTACAACATGTGAGGGATAAGATACATGAAGTTATATGGTTGTACATTTTCATACATTTCACCATGGGAACAGTGGTGGGCTAGTGCTTACTGTCCTACAGACAGTTCTGTTTGTCAGTGTGATAGTGATGTTTTAAGTTAAGCATTGTTATGTAACAGATACATTTTCATTGTGACAACTTAATTCTTTTCTCCCTAGGGGTTGAGTACAGAATGTAATTGGAGGCTGCTCAACTACATCTGTAATTAATTAGTGTTGATTGATTCGTATCTTCCAGGTCTGTGTTTCTTTACTGTTGTACTACTTGAAGGCCTTGGCCTGGACAGCAACATATGTTATGCTTTTAGAGTACTGTATCAAATGTTTTGCTTGAGAGTTGCATTACACTGAATTATACCATGACTCCCCCAAAACGTGCACGCTGATTGGCCAGCGTGCACATTGTAAATCAAGTTATACTAATGGAAAAAGGTCCGGTCGCCCGGACTTTTTTCCATTAGTATAACTCTACTTTTAAAATACTGTCTTGCTATGTTAAATGGTTTAACATAGCGAGACAGCTTTAAAATAAGCAACGGAGATCTCCGTTGCTTATTTTAGCTGTCTCATATGCTAAACCCATTTAACATAGGTTAGACATTTTTAAAAAGCAACAGAGAAAGCAAGATCTCCGTTGCTTCTTTTATTAAAGCTATGTTAAATGGGTTTAACATAGCGAAACAGTATTAAAAAAAGCAACAGACATCTCGGTTGCTTATTTTAAAGCTGTCTCGGTATGTTTAACCCATTTAAGATAGCAAAAAAAAAAAAGCAACGGAGATCTTGCTTTCTTCGTTGCTTTGCCCACAACTCTGATGTACTGCACAGGCGCGCAGTACATCAGAACTGCCGCGGATGCCAGACATCTGCGGAAGGGCAGTAAAGAGGCATTATACTATGCCATTATTTAAGAAAAGTAATAGTTTCTTTTCTTAAATAATGTCATGATATAATAGCAATAACCCACTTCTGGGTGTGGGTAATGCTGGATTTACCCACGGTTGGCTTTGTTTGGTCCCTCGGGCTTTGCCCTCGGGACCAAACCACGCCAACCGTGGGTAAATCCAGCATTACCCACACCCAGGCATGGGTTATTGCTATAATAATGCACAAACATTTCTATGTATGCAAATCTGTGTGGTGCCATATCCTTTGACTTGTCTGTGGGTATATGTTTCATGCAATAATTGTCTTTTGTATGAAATAATCAAATACTGGCCATTTTAAAAGGTAGCAACTGTAGGAATACTGGCTGTTCGATATGCTGTGCACCCTCTAAATATATATCTTCTTATACATATCTATACGTAGCAATATATGTATAGGTGTATGTATGTGTATATACATATATATCTATATTTATGTGTGTGTATATATATATATATATATATATATATATATATATATATGTGTGTGTGTATGTGTGTGTGTGTGTGTGTGTGTGTGTGTGTGTGTGTGTGTGTGTGTGTGTATGTGTGTGTGTGCGTGCGCATATGTATCATTGAAATGTTTACTGCTTCCACATTGTACATTCCCTATAGTAGACAGACTGTTCTGCATAATATGTTATTGATATCATCCTGCCATCGTACAGCTGAGATGGATTACTGTTAACTTGTTGTGGCTATGTTGTGTAGAGTCCTGGGTATGGAACTTGCAAGTACTGGGTATTGCGTTGCAAGGCAGATCTGCTCAGCTGTGGAGGAAGGGATGATATCAATAATTATAAGAGGTACTTATTTTGGGCCCCCTCACCTCCATTAACAGTGCCTTTGGTCATATATTTATTTGTTGTGTTCTTTTATATATCTATCTTTTTATATATATATATATATATATATATATATATATATATATATATATATATATATATATATATATATATATATATATATATATATATATATATATGTATACACACACATACATCATACATACAGATATCTGCATATATAAATACATTTCCCCTACTGTTGAATGACTGTGCTGGATGATATGTTTGAGAAAACATCTGAGTTATTTACATCTGAAATGGCTTAGTGGTAAATCATTTTGGCTATAGTGTGCATGGTCCTGGGTGTGAGACTTGCAAAGGCTGTTTATTTTGTTGCTGGGCAGAACAGGGGCTGATGGAGACAGAGTGATTAAAGCACTTTAAATCAGTTGTAAGCAGGTTTGTGTGGGTTTGCGCGGAGCTAAACGATGCTTACGTGAGCTTAGCTTTGCTTACGCTTGCTTACAGATGCTTAAACCCACGCTAATTTTAAATAAAGAAAAGAAAAACGGGGCTAGGAAAATGGTGAAATTGGGGAAAGCAGGGGACAAACAATGGGAGAAAAAGGTAAGGATGTGCAGGACGGATGTATTGCTTTGGTAGCAATAGCTGCTTTCAATGTGGGCAATTTAGAATTTAGAGCCTCACACCCTACACAGAGGTGTGTGGGCATCATACAATACAGATGACTGATAGGGTTAGATTGTGTGCTGGGTACATGTCTCAGGGTGAAGTGCAGAGCTATGTATGGGACATGATTTTTTTGTGGGACAGATGCCCTTTTTTTTTAAGGTGAGAGTGGGATGTTAAGGAAGGATTATTGGTAAGTGTGGTGAGGGAGGTTTGGTAGGAGACATTGCATTTGCAGACAGACAAGACAGACAAGACAGCAGACAGGGGCGGTGTATGACACATGGGGGGTAAACACCTTGATGAGGAGGGTGGTTGGGAATCTGAGGCTCATGAGCCCCCCAGATGGTAGTAGTGGCACTGATGTCCCCACCCAATGTCAGTCACCACTACTCCTTCACAGCCCCAAAGGTGGCTGTGCTGGGGGCTGGGCTGGAGGGGCCACCTGCCCCTCTAGCTGTGACAGCCTGCCCTCCACCTGGTGCAGATGGTCATCCAGCTCCATCTGGAGGACACTGCACACCATGCCATAGACCTCGTCCCGGGTGACAATGTCCTCACAGTGCCCACTTGCAGGGGGGGGCAAGCCCCATCCCCTGCAGCAGTTCCACCCAAGGCTGGTGCAGGACCAGCAGATGAGGGAGGTTTGGGTTGGGTCCCAGACATGCTGGGACCCCAATGTCTCAGCCAGGTGGGGTGGGAGAGGCAGATCCACTGGGATCTGCCTTCCCATATGTGCTATGGTGTGGAAATTAACAATGAATATTGGTTAGTCATGCACAATATATTACAACATTAGTCAAAATAGCATGCATGGATATTTCCATTTACCCAAAACAGTGCAATTATAACAGTGTCATAGTAAACAGAACCCATGCATGTATGGAATGGCATTTAGGGTTGCAAAGCATGCCAGTTAGTGGTATGTCAGGCAGGCAATAAGATGATTATTCAACAGGGAATATTAGTATGCACACAGTTTAAACAAGGATAAACCAAATGGAACAATGGTCCCAACAGTAGAGGTTTGTTTAGGAATATACCCATGTTGGTTTCAGTGTGATGGTTGGATCAGTTGAGTGGTGGGAGAAGGGAACAGATTCAACTGACAATTGCTATCAAGTATATTTGTCAGTACACTACTATTCGCAACTCTACATTCTGACCGCACTTACACTCTACCTGGGCCATGGGGCTGCTACAGCACACCAACAGCTGTAGATATCAACAGAGCAATTGTACCCTTATGTTAGTTGTACACATCAGACCTGTTTCCATATAAATTTCTTCACCTGTGGGCCTGTGCAGATGAATTGTGTGCAGATTACAGTGCTGTTTCTACACATATTTCAGATTCACATATTAGTTGCAGGCCCTGGAGTGTGTGTTGTGTCTTTCACATACATGTACTGTGACATTCTCTCTGTGCAGGTTTCTTGGCAACAGGGGAAACTATCTGTGACAGCATGACACTTGAGGGGCTTGTCTGGGCCAGACTGCAGAGTGTGGCTGTCTAGCTTGCATCTATTTGTAGGACTGGGGCTGATCAATACAGCAATTGTACACCTTTGCACTACTAAGGCTGTCCTTTATCTTTCCCTTTTTCTGCTGAACCTCCATAATGCTTGAACCAGCATAAACCACGAATGACGAATAGTTGAAAACTGATTTCTTTAATATAAACAACCAAAACAAGTTAAAAACACCTCAGATTTAGCGCTTTCATCTCCCACAACGGAGACTTCTTCAGAATCCAATTGTAAACTAATCCAAGCAGTCTTTTTATATTATGCATTAATTCCCAACAGTAGTTAATTGATTAATTACTTTGCAGTTAGATTTAAATTTAAAAGGGCATTACATCTTCATGTTGAACCATATAACATTACAATTGAATATTAGATATACTAGAAATTCAAAATATTGCTTTCATTGAAAGTACTAACTGAATAATAAAGTGCGTAAATAATAAAATCATTCAATAAATAAATAATAAATGAATAAAATATCTTGATGCTGATCAAGAAACATATGTTGTACAATACCTGATGAAAATAATGATAATAATACCACATATTAAATATATATAAATATGCAAATAGTTGATTAAATAAGTAATATATAAATATATATATATATCTTAAATATAAATAAATATGAATAATATAATATTAATATAATACTTTGATATAGTTGATAAAATTAATTCTGTGCAAAAAATTCCATAACAGCAAATAGTACTGTCTTAAATTGTTTAAGAACTTCTAATATACAAATATACACACTACCAACAGGACATTCAAGGCAACATATTCGAAGAACATTCCAAAAAACATTTCAAAAACATCTCATAATCCATTTCTCAAAATTCATTTTAAAGGAACATTCCAAGAAACGTTTCAAAACCATATTCAAAACACATGTCCCAGAGCATTTAAAAGAACACTTAAAAAACACACAAATTTATAGACATTTAAAAACATTTAAAAAGCATTTAACAATATTTAAAAATATTTAAAAACTTTTTAATGAACTTAAATGGAAACAATTTTTATAACATTTTGATTTTTGGGTCATTTGCTAAAATTTTCAGTGCAGGGGTGATGGATATATGGTCATTCAGACCCCAACTACCACAGGCATCAAGTCTGAGTTGCCATATCATCTCCCTGTATTCTACTTTGGTTTCCCAATCACCCCCTCGCTCCATACATTCTACTACTTCCAGTACCCAAAATTTATAGTCAGCTTTTTGGCATTCCATTGCATGTCGATATAGAGCATTATTGTCATTATGTCTATTTATGTCTCTTATATGCTCATATATTCTATTTTTAAGCTGCCTTTCAGTTTTCCCAACATAATATTTTTGACAAGCTTTGCACTTGACTAAATATACAACACCTTTGGAATAACAGGTGCTGTATTTTTTAGCTTTTAGGGTCAAATGTAAATTGGGTAGTGTTAATTCCTTTGTTTCTTCTATGTATGGGCATTGTGCACATTGACCACACTTATAAGTCCCATACTTTTTACTAGTCCCTTCCTTCTCTATTTTCTTTCTCTCTAGAGTATTCTTTATGTTCATGTTCCTTCTAAAACTGAGTTTAAGCTCACTCTTAAAAACATCAGTTTTTACTGCCATATTTCTGAACATATTCCAAACTTCATAGATGCTCCTCTTCAACCACCCAATATCTTTGTAATAAGTAATAGTAAGATATGGTGTGAATTTATTACTGTTCCCATTATTTTCATTACTACCATCCATGTTAAAATTAATGATGTTGCCATTGTTGTTATTATTTGTCTCATCGTCACTTATAATATTAACCCTCCTACATATCAGAGGTTTATACCTGGTCCGCCTGCCCTGCATTACATATTCTTTTATAGGTATTATGATATCCTTAGGATATCCTCTTTCAATAAACATTGTTTCCACATGTTTCATTTCACTCAAAAAATCTTCTTCCTCTGATATCATTCTCGACATCCTAATCATTTGTCCCTTGACCACATTTTTCTTTAGTTGGTATGGGTGATCACTACAGTAATGGAGGTAGGAATTGGGGAAATGTTCCTTCCTAAATACATTAGATTGGTAACATTTTCTTATTTTATCTTTACTCAACTTAATGTCTAGGAAGTGTATTTCATCTTTTTCTATTTGATGCACAAAACTCAAAAAGGAGGTAGTGTGATTGATATACTTTAAAAAATCCATTATATTCTCCCTACTTCCATTCCATAAGATAAAGATATCATCCAGGAACCTGAAGTACTTGACAATGTATTGATTGTACACAGATTTAAAAACATATTGTTTTTCCCAGTGTAGCATAATTATATTTGCATAAACTGGGGCGCAGGCAGACCCCATCGCTACCCCTTCTTTTTGATGGTAGTAGTCTCCTTCAAAGTATACAAAATTATATTTTAACACAAGTTCCATACATTCTAGGACAATTCTATATTGAATAGGTGTAAGAAATTTCATCTCTGTAAGAACCTCCTCAAACCATTCCATACCAATGGTTTGTGGAATAACGGAAAATAAATCTTTAACATCTACTGTTATAAAATACGTTTCATCACTGTAGGCACTCTCATTAATTTTGGTCAAAAAATCCCATGAATCTTTGATTATATGATCATATCTATCATAAAATTCCTTAGTCATAGTGTCTACATAAATTGCCATGGTCTGGGTTTTTGATCCTTGCGAGGCCACTATGGGTCTCATGGGGGGATCCACCACTGACTTGTGTATCTTCGGTATACCAAAGATTGCTGGTATAACTGGTTTTGGTACTGTTAAAAACTTGTGTAACTCGAGATCTATCATGCCACAGAACAAATTATCTTCTAAAATTAAATCTATCTTTCTGTACAATATATTTATCTCATTTTTAGTCACCAAACAGTACTGGTGGTCCTTATCCAAAATGTCTTTCATTCTCTTGGTATAGTCCCATTTGTCCATAATGACTATACCACCCCCCTTATCTGGCTTCATCACCCGTATTTTATTATTGTTACTTAAATCATGTAATAATTTCTTTTCCTTTTTATCCAAATTGTTTTGCACCCTATTTCTTACTTTATGTTCATCCCGAATTTTGTTGATTACACATCTTTCAAAATTCAGAATTTCATAGTGTAAGGGTGGGTTATATATGCTACGCCTAGCTAGAGGGTTCATCTTATTGTGCTCAGTTCTATCATTGAATATGTGCCTGAAATTAAGTTTACGTGTAAATAGTTTGATGTCCAGGATAAATTTGTCAATGCTAGGTTTTACCACTGGAACAAAGGTAAAACCCTTTATAAACAATTCAAAAAAACTTTTGTCAACATTAATATCTGTGTAGTTAAAAATATTAAAATTATTGTAAGTATTTAAAATCCCATTAAAATCAGTATTGTATTGTATGTACTGTGACATTCTCTCTGTGCAGGTTTCTTGGCAACAGGGGAAACTATCTGTGACAGCATGACACTTGAGGGGCTTGTCTGGGCCAGACTGCAGAGTGTGGCTGTCTAGCTTGCATCTATTTGTAGGACTGGGGCTGATCAATACAGCAATTGTACACCTTTCATAGTTATACACATCATACTAGTATTTCTATTCAGATTTCTTTACCTGTGTGCCCTGTATGGAAAATATATGTGCTGCAGTACATTCTTTTTTCTATTCAGATTGCAGTTTAAAACTGTAGAACCAGACTGAGATGTTAGTGGTAGTCCCTGGATCCGAACTCTGCTGTGTGTGCAAAATTGAACTACAGGCCTAGTCCTTATCAGGCTGAGCTACTGGGGAGGTGTTGTGTATTACATGTTTTTGTGCACAGTACTTTTATTATGACATGTATTATTTGTTTCCCATTTTCAGTACAAATTATGCATACACAGCAGACATTGGTGTCACTGTTTGTGAAACATATGCACATTAGCTGGATTGCACATTTGACTGTTTTACAACTACATACTGCAATTTAGATTCCTGAGTACACAGTGTAGGTTTTAGGTCTGCACCTGTTAGCCTTTTACATTTCTCAGTACATTCACAGCTACATACAGCTGAAATTGAAAGGTTAACACAGACTGGCACTGGTACTGGCAGACAAACAAGTAAAACACATTCTGATGGGAATATGTACTGTTGCTTTTTTCCAGTTATTTGACATGCTCATTCTAAAGTATGCAGAAAAGCAGTGCTAAATCAGTTCACCTCAGTTAATGCATTCTGCAGGGCATACACATTTCTATTTATCAGGTACAAGTGAGATGACACACACCAGTGTTTGGGATCACCTTTATTTGTTTTGACATACATATCTGTGTACAGCTCAGAACTCCACAATTACTATTCCTGCATCATCTGCACAGGGAAATGCTTTTCATTTCTAACTGTTGCAGTAGTTCTGACATGGCACTTTCTTGGCAGGTTCACCCAGACACACTCATACATTAATATACCTCTCCTGCATATTGTACCTTGTTTGCTACTGATATCTCTATTACACAGCAGCTGGGAATATTCCATTGTAACACTGGCAGCCTGACACAGGCATTTATTCCTGACTTCTACAGTACAATTATATATACAGGCAGTACTACCATTACTATAAATTTGTTTTCTTACTGCTAATAGTAGGGGTGCTGACGCAGCCGGGCCAGTTGCTGGGCATGAGCCTGCACATTGTGGAACCTCTCTGCAGCAGCTGTATAGGGAGACATCACACATTAATCACACCTGCACAGTCACAATTTGAACTTTTTCCATACTTAGAGATACATAAGACTGCATACTTACAGACAGGTGGGACATCCTGCACTCGGGCTTCATGGATCCACTGGTCCAAGAGTGCACCCATCCACTGTTTCAGGTCATTATGGTGATGATGCTCACCAGTACGGGGTATGCCAGTGGCACTGGTGAGATCACATGCAAGCTGGTCCCAGGCCTCCACTTTGTACTGCAATCCCTGGTACTTGCCCTACAGCAGCCTGCCATCATGGTTTTTAACTAGGAGCCCAACCATGACCCTGGACTCCTGGATGCCCCAACGTTGTGCTCGGAAGCACACAGCTTCACCAACACCAGACATTTTGGTCCTGCTGTGCACAATCCCAAATGGTTATGGCTGTACTCCCATCTGTGTGGTTTAAATAGGGCATTTTTCCCGTACTTTTTCTTGATTGGCCAGTTTTAATATGCTGCACTATGCTTAGCTCTGTGCAAATCTGCATAGCAATGCTTACACCAGCTAAGCAGAGCTGAAAGCAGGTAAGCAATGCTTGCACTGGCGAAGCATTGCTTAAATCTATTTTTTTTTTCATTAAATCCATAAAATATTTTTTACATTTATATTTTACATATTCTCACCCCTACTGTGCTATATGTGAGCTATATGATTGACATCTATCATTCACATTCCTTAAAAGTTTATTAAATAGTTTGCCAGAGGGGGGATTCAAACCAAGCATGTTCTACATGCTATACCATGGCAGTACCACTACACTACAGCAGCTTGACGATGTTTTGTATCACAGTAGCACTTGTCTATCATTTTTCAGGATTTCAGCCAGGCTAAGCATAGTGGCGCGCCATGCAAACAAGCTGTGCAGCTCTTAAACTTCAGATTTATTTCATGAAAAAAATAGTATTACTTTTTTATTTTTTATTCCTTTCCTCTTGCCCTATTGCTTCCATGCATGTAGGGCAAGAGTGCATACATTTGGGGGTGTGCACTTGAAGGCTGCTGCCTTCTAGGTGTTTGTATTTTTTTTTCAGTCTCCATGGACACTGAAATGTTAGCTATTTACTTTTTAGTATCTGCGTACACTCGTTTACTATATAATATTAGAGCCAGGTTCTAATATTATATAGTTTGACATTCATCTGTGTCAGAAAGTGCCATATGGCACTTTCAGAGCAAAGGGGGTGTGTTTCAGGTGCAGAAACTGCTGACACACGCCCTCTGTGCTCGTTCCTGGTTTCTGTCCATTTAGTTTAGACAGCAGCGCGTCTTCATGCATATGCAAGCTGCGCTGCTATCCTAAATGGACACAAACCACTCCATGCAAGAATAGCTTTATTCTTGCATGGAGCTTCATGAATCCAGAGGAGAATCTATTAAATTTACAAAATGTTATAAACAATTTATTATATCTAAACAATCACTCAAATTACACACATACTGTCAGCAGCATTTTGTTCATCTGACTGAGAGTTTTCATCCAAGGCTAAGCAGTTCTGTCTGTGTTACTTAGTGGTCATGATATTTGGAGAAACATGAAATTTATGACAGTATAAATAAATATTATATGAACAGCAATTAATATCTCTTTACCTGTACTATACAGCTGTCTTATAACAATGCAGCTGTGTTTGGCATTCTGTAAGCTTTAAGATAAAATATTTTAATACTTAGTATGTAGCGTGGTTTTGAAATTATTAATGCAAATATGATGAAGAAATACTTAGTGCCTGGAGGCATCAATAGGATGTAACTACATAAACACCTGGAGGCATCATTAAGGTGTAATGTATAAGCAGGGGATATACAGTTCCTGCTGCCTGTCACACATATAAAGGGAAGTCCTTAATGGGATTGTATCACTTATTGTAGCATCTTACCTTACAGTTGTCACTGTTCTTTCATGTGCCCCTTCCACTTCAGCATGTGAAGAAGATGATGCAAAATGTTTAGCTCTCCACAGGAGGGCGAAGAAGCTTTCAGCCATCTATGGCTAGTTCCTCTCACAAGTGCTGACATGTCTATTAAGTATATCTATTCATTCCAATGTCATGATAGATTCACTTATGGCAATCTTCCCCTTTTGTCTGTTCATTGCAGGTCCAGATGACAGATTGGCTCAGCAGGCACCTCTACCATATCCCACCCTTTTAAGGTTATGGCTGAGGTTCATGCAGGTGATGTGGCTGGTAGTGCCTCACTGGCAAGGTTCTGGCCCTCGCCAACAAGTAGCATGCCAGTATTACTTGAGGTGACCTAGCTGCAGCTGGAGCAGCTGGAGAGCACAGTAAACTGATATAAGGCCCAGATGGAGAGCCTCCTGGAGTGGCTTGTAGATTCAGTCAGCCAGTCAGTCCCTACCATTCATACCCAACCCTATCCCATCCAAGTGTGCTTCCTTGCACATGTGTCCTACCTTAGCTAGTGGTAATTTTGTTTTTCATGTGTAGTGAATGCTGTTTACTTTTGTCAGAGAAAGGAAGTGAGTGGTAGTCTGCTTCACTGCTTTCAGATACCTTATTTTGTATTGTATTGCCCAGATCTGAACTTAGTTATTCCGTTCTGCTGTGTGCTATAGATCTAGGCTTCTAAATGTCAGAAGATTTAACCACATTTCTGAAACTCAGATCAGCAGAAAAGTGTTTGCTTTATTTTATTCATTACACTTGCCTCTGTACCTGATATTGTGATTTTTTTTTGTCAAGCTAGAGGTGATTGTTTTTTTTTTTTTTTTGGTGGGGGGGGGTCAATTACTGTTTTGTGATTTTTTTTCATTCAGAAGCTGCTGGAAGTACTCCTTCCATCTGCCTGTGTCCTGTGGATTGCTCAGCAGTAAAAGCCTAAAGAAAATGTTGCCTGGCCTAGAGGCCTTCATAACCACTGAAAACATCCATAATTGTATACGTAGAAAAACATGGTTCCGTTCCAGTGACAACACTCCTTCTTTGCCCATGTTTGATGCCCTCCACTGAGGATGGCTGTGCTTCCAATGGAGGAGTATCCATATTTATTTATAACCCCACAATCTTGTGTGTAATTAAACAAATAAATGACTTATAATGTCTTCATATCATGGTATCTAATCAAGTCCAACTATTACATTAATGATAACTATAGTATGCCTTCTATGACTCTCATAGTCCTTGACACTTGTTTTACCATTGTGTAGATACTAACTATTGATTCTAACACAATCAGTCTGGAAGATTTTAATTAGCCATCCATAAACTGGCAATCCTACTGTTTTCAATGACATCTCCAAGTCTAACTTTCAGGAACCAGCTGACAATATAAAGAGTTTCAACTGCTTCCCACCCTAAGAGAACCCCATAGCTATCCTCCCCCCATATTCTTGCACTGAGGTACATAGTTCATACAACACAAATACAATATAAAGTTTAAAAAATATGTCCCTGTGGTGGAACCCTGGATCAATAAAATCTATAACAAATGGAAAAAAATGTTGCCTCAGAGAATAAACTTAATCCTCTCACCAACTAAAAGTGACCTCAAAAGCATAAATAAAGAACTAAAGCAAAGGCTCAAAATTATTTATTTTATTTATTTATTTATTTATTTTACATTTGTTGACCGGGTTAGTCCGACTGAGTTAAGTAGCCTCTTTTTCAGCGGAGGTCTGGGGAGAAAAGCTGCACAGTTTTACAATTTTAGTGCTAAGAGTGTCAGCGGGTTACAATGTATGCATACAATCTATGATCACATAGAAATACATATTTATACACAATACATTTATACACAGAGATATAAATTTATCACAAATAAAATATGCAAAGCAAAATATAAATTAAACAAAAACATCACTACACTATCCAAGAACAACCACAAATCATGTTTTCACTACATCAAGATTCTGAGAAATGATATTGAGCTCTGCACTGAACTTAAATCCAAAGGTGCCACCTACTCTGACCTCGAGAGGGCAGTCATCCAGGCACAGCTTATTGGCATTGCCATGGCAGTGATGTCTGATATAATGTGCTGTCTGCATAATGATGTATGTGAAGTCTATCAGTACAAGGCTCAACTCACTGGTATTTTGGGCAGGCACCTGGTGCTACCACTGCCAACCTGGGTCCTTCTTCCTCCACATGCTAGCACCAACACTTCCTGTGACAGCGACTCATCTGACTCAACTATGGGGATAATCCAGAGGGTAAGAAGGTCACATTCTTGTACTGCAACCTCCTATACACCATCCACTTGTGGTGTGCCTAGTCAAGACATTAACAGACAAGTTTAGTTCAATGTTCTCCCCTCTTGTCTCCTTCTTTTACCCCATCAGACCATTTAGTCAGCACTTCCCCCATAATTTTCTTTGAATAAGTCATTAAAGCAGAACACAACCTCTGTGGGTACAGACCACATACCATTTCATTGATAATATTCCTGTATACATGGCCCTCATCGGGTCCATATTTAGATATAATGCACCTTTTGACATGCACCTATGCAGATATATCAACCAAACTAGAAAGAAACCAACAATTCCAAACAAAGTCTTTGTTATGAAGTTCCCCAAGCTAAACAGAGTGACTAAACTCTTGCCTCTCTGATCTGTTTTACATACTTATGCATGATGGCCTCTACCTGGCCTATGAGGCAGCAAACAACCCTGTCCTATTTGATCTTTTGCAAGTCTGATTACTTGGCAGCACAACTAACACTTGCTCTAAGGACCTAAATTTACATCATATTATACAAAGAACCTTATGGTGGCATCACTGTCACATCCAGAGAATCTCATACCAATGGAAATAGCTCATTGTCCATACTAAACAAAGCATTTTTAACTCTTCAAAAATAACCTTTGTGAGTGGATGGGGATCTGTAAACTCAACTCTCATCCCCCCATTCCTGATGAATAGGATGAGCAAGCAGTTGGAATTCTATTGGCTAGACTACAGGTGATCTACTGGACCAATTACTTGGTCTGTACCTATGAACCCGCCACATCAGCATTTATTTGCCCTCTTTTTGCCTCTGCTCTTCTCATGTCTCTCATTCCTATTATATGCAGTTCCAGCCCTGTTTATCTGTGCTGTATCGTTTGTATGTCTACCCCTACACAGTATGCTAACCCACTTTCCAACCTTGTTTTCCCTTTTGCCCTTCCTACTCTTCCCTTCTCTCCATATAAAGAAAAAAATGGGAAGCAATCCCCACAAAAGGTTGCCCTCCTTCCCCCATATCCTGCACATTCCTATGTGTTGTTCTTTTGAGTAACCCTGTGCTTGTTCTTCCAATTTTTCCTACTTTCCTAAAAACTCCTTTCCTTCTCATTTATGAATCTAATAGGTGCCAACATATGTGTACACTGCAGCAGTATGGTTACATATAATATACAGTTGTTTAGCTATGTGTGTGGTACTTGGTGCTTTTCTGCTGCAGGAAGTGCTAAGATGTGCAGCCTAGCTGCTACAAGCACTCCATTCTACTGAGATATATCAGTCTGGGTTCACGTCTTCTGTTCTTTTGAGACTGAGTAATAAAACTCTTAACCACACTGTAGATTGTGACTTGGGCTTCTGTATATGTATTTTACTGCACAGCTGTGTCTACTTGAATATATTCACTCCATTGCTAGATCTATTTGTACAGTTGCCATGAGGCTCATTTATGTACCCTAAAGCACAACTAACCCCCCCCATATGTGCTACATATTTTCATTTGTATATTCAGTGCCTCCCTGTGTCACCATGTAGTGATGCATAGCTAATATGCAAAGCTTGCACTGTGTGCAGTGCATCTCTTTGAGTCCCAGTTTGTATATGTGACAGTGGTCCTCAATATAGAAGTCAGGAATTTCCTTCATTATCACAAAAATGGGAATTTATTCATAGAGCAAGCAATTTGAAATATCCACAATCCAACAGCAAGTACAAAGAGTTATTTAAACTGTCAAACACATAAAGAGAAAAATGTGCTACCAGAGCTACACATGATCTTAGTCAAAAGGCCGAGCTAAGCAAGATGACTACTTAGCTTAGCCTAAATACAGGTCAGCCAGAAGTTGTTGTCATCAAACAGCCGAAAAACTGAAGCTACAAAAGGGCAGGTTTTAAGATACAACTGACGACAAGGGAATAAGACAGCATCTTTTCAATTTAAAAATGTGAATTGCCAGTGAGACTACCATAGAGATGTTCCTGAGTTACAGAACTGCTCTGAAAGTGACATTTTCCAGTCAGTGACTCTTCTATACTCCCTGATGTTTCTAATGTACTGCACTGTGACAATGAAGTACTTGATGTGACTTCAGTACTGGCTATGACTTCATCTGTCAATAATGACCTATAAAGCATTCAAATTCTGAAGGCATATTAAGACACTTAAAAGGGAGGAAGAGCTATGCTACTTCTTATGATAGTAGATTTGTATTTATATTTGCTATACAAAATTAGTGTGTGTATGTATATATGGTTTAATACCAAAATGTAGAATGAAGGTTCGGCGAACACGGGAATGTTGAAAGTCAGTACAGCAAATGCCACTGTGCATGTGCACATATGTAGTCCACAATTCGAGTACAAATCGCGTTACAGTGAGGATTGGGAAATTACCCTTTTCCCCACTGTAGTTCATAGGTTCATAGGTTGGTACTAGGCTATCAGCCCTAGGGCCTGTACAAGCCTAGCCATAACAATTCCCTGGCTATTTCTTCCCACAATATTTACTTCCCTGAACCCCTGTCTAGCAGGGCGACTGATGTGATCCCTGAGGTAAATTTCCTATCTTCCATCCAGTCATCAAGGTTCCTTTTGAAGAGGTCCAAGGAGGCATTCTGCTTGACATGTATGGGCAGTCTATTCCAGAGTATGGGGAGTCTCTGGGTCAGAAACCTATCCCTCCAGCATGTTTTCTTCATTGTGATAACAAGGTTTAGGTCCCTGGAGTGTGTGGCTCTGATGGATTGAGATTTCTTTAAGTGTAGCATGTCAAACATCTCTGGGTTTGACATGGCCTTGTATGTTAAGCAGAGATCACCTCTGAGTAGATGATATGTGACAGAATATAGCTGGAGTTTTTTTAGTCGGTCAACATAGAGCATCTGCTTTAGGCCTGCGATTCTTTTAGTGAGGTGTTTCTGCGGCCTTTCCAGTTGTTGCAGATGTCTTGTGAGGTACATACTAAATGGGGCATTGTACTCTATGATGGGTCTAATGAGGGATGAGTACAGTGGGACAATGACCTCCTTTTTTCTGGATGAAAAGCCCTTAGTGATAAGGTGTGCCACATAGAAGGATTTCCTGACTGTTGTGGCAATGTCGTTTTCAAAGGTGAGGCCACTGTCCACCTGTGTTCCTAAGTCTCTTATCACACTTTTGGTGTTTATTGTACTGCCACCTATGTGGTAATTTATGGGTATATGTTTTTTCCCAAAGGAGATAACTATACACTTCTTGGCACTGAACTTGAGCCCATGGCTCTGGCACCAAACATCTGTTTCTGTAAGGCCCATTTGTAGAACATCCACATCATTTGGGGATTCAATAATGGCTCCCAGTTTGCAGTCATCTGCGAACTTTGTTAGCCAGAGTCCCTTAGTGTTGGCCTGTACTTCAGAGAAGTAGATGCCAAACAAGAGCTGTCCCAGGACTGAACCCTGAGGTACTCTACTTGTCACTTGTCTGGAGCTGGATTTGGAGTTGGCTACTTTTACAGAGTGGGTTCTGTCAGTAAGCAAGTTGGCAACCCATTGAGTGACGAGGGATTTATGCCCAGATTAGTAAGTTTATCTGTGATTCCAGAGTGGAGGATGGCGTCAAAGGCCTTGGTGAGGTCCAGATAGGCTGTGTGGACCACCTTACCCTCGTCCACGGCTCTGGAGACTAATTTGAATAAGTCAATCAGGTTCAAGAGACATGATTGGCCCTTCCTGAAACCAAACTGGGTGGGGTCCAGTGTTTGAAGGTTGCCAATGTCTTTGTTTATACGTTCCATGATAATACGTTCCATGGCCTTGCAGATCAGGCTCATCAGACTGATGGGACGGTAGTTCCCAGGATCCAAGGGTGATTCCCCCCTTGTGGAGTGGGATAACTGTAGCTGTGTGCCACTCAGTGAGCACAAAGCCTGATGTGAGGCTCTGATTAAACATGACACTTAGGTGAGGTGCCAGTTCATTTTGTAGTTCATGTAGTACACAGCCCAGGATGTCTTCTGGTCCCATGGATGCTGTATTCTTAGCTTTGGAGAGTGCAGTTTTTACCTGTGTTGCCATGATTACCGGAATTTGGTAATCTTTTGGTATTGAGATGGGCCATTTAGGGGTGAGAGGGGGGTGAAGTTGGCACTGAATCAATCTGCCAGGATATTGGCAATGTCCTTGGGATCAGTATATTTAATGCATTCTGTTGCAGCTCAGAGCAGATCTGAGAATTGCCATTTAGATTCTTCACATAGCTGTAGAATGCCTTGTGGTTGTCTTTGGAATCTTTGGCAATTTTATTTTCGTAACTAGCTTTGGAGGATTTTATGAGGGATCTCAGCTTCTTACTGAGGACGGTAAGGGAGTTTTTTGCATCCTGGGATTTTCCTCTTTTCTGCAACATTTTCTTCCTTCTGTTGTATAGTTTGTTTATGACAGGGGACCACCAGTTTGTTTCCTTTTTTTTGGAGGAGAGCATCTTGGTTCTATCTGGGATGGCACAATTCATGCACAAGTGGATGTGCTCGTACAGTGCTTTAGTGTAGGATTCGGCAGTTGAACTTTCAGTTCCCATCTGCATGGGTGTCATGAAGTTTGTCACTTCTCACTTAAGTAGCATGAAGTTGGCCTTGGAGAAGTTTTTTTACGAATGTTTCCTTACTGTGGGGTGGGGGAGGGATGTGGATGTCAAAGGTGATTTGCTTATGGTCAGACCTAACCAACGAGGGGTGACCACTGGTGTGGAGCATCAATTTCAATTTCCCATGTTGGTAATGATCAGGTCCATGATATTGGAGCCCCTGGTGGGACTATGGATTAGTTGATCCAGGGGGTTGGAATTTATGAATTCCAAGAACCGCTGGGCAAAGGTGTTGGTACATGAGTAGTTTTCCCAGTTAATGGCAGGGTAGTTGAAATCACCCAGTATTAGGGTGTTTGGTTGTATCTTAATATTTTCCAGTATGTTTAGAAAGGTGTAGTGAGAATCTTGGGGCATGGTGGAGGATCTGTAGCAAGCTACAATTTGGATTGCAGTCTTACCTAGTGTTAGTTGCACCTGGAAAATTTTGGATGCATTGCTTTGGGCAACTAGCCTGGAGGTGTGAATATCCTTGGTGAATATGGACACTCCTCCACCTTTAGTGTTTCGGTCTTGATTTGGTGGCCTAAAAGTGTGGTAAGAGTTGTAGCCTGGTATTGCAGGGGTGCTGTCTGGAGCCTTGAACGAGGTCTCAGTTACTGCACAGATATCAATGTTCTCTATTTTTAGGAGTGCCTCAAGAGAATGCATTTTGATGTTTAGACTTCTAGCATTGAGTAGCATTACCTTCAGATTTTGCATGCTTGTATCTGTTATGGTGGTGGTTTTGTCCTTTGAACCCGGCCTAAAAAAAACACTATAGGGGTGGCAAGAGCTTTAGCCAGTAATCTGAATCCCAGGGGTGACAGGTGCAGACCATCTCTGGCAAAGCATCGTGGTTTGTCGATCATGTCATCCCAGGCAGACAGATAATGGATACCCTTTGAATGACACCAGAAGCTTAGCCAATTGTTGAAGTCAATCATTTTGTCCTTATACTGTGGTATAATTCTGGGCAAAGACAGGATGCTACTAGGGCTAGGGTCATACCTGCCTGGGTCACATGATCTGAGAGCTCTTCCATGTCTCTTTTCATGTAGTCCAGGGAGGTACATCTCAAGTCATTCACTCCAACATGGACAATGACAGAGTCATATTTGTACTTGTTGTGGAGTGACTTGAGTGCATGCATTAGGAGGTGGATCCTGGCACCTGACAGGCAGCTGACTGTAATTTTCTCCTTGTTCAGCCTGGTGAGTGGGACATCAGCATGCCTGACTATAGAGTCACCTATGACTAAAGTGTTGGGTATGTTATCTAGCCTTAGGGACTGTTGTTGGTAGCACACTGGTGTTGTGAGCTGTGTGATACTTTGGTTGTGATTGATGTTTGTTTGTGTTTCAGCCTCAGAGGTCCTTGTTGCTTGGACAGGTTAATGTTAAGGGCCTCCGCATATGTGTGTTTAGTGTTGCTATGTGTGTGTGTTGTGGTGAGGGTTTTGAAGGGCTATGTGTTGCTTGAGGTGTAGTGCTGGTGTTAACCTTCTCCTCTTGATTGTCTAGCACAATCTTGGCTGGAAAGAGCTTTGCTTCCAGTTTGGCTATGTAAGTGCATCTCTCGCAGGTTGTAGTGTTGTGTGGTAGGAGGAGAAGGTTGTCTGTGTACATGAGGCAATTGCTGCATTGCCCCAGTATGCCCAGATTCACCAGGTGGACAGGAGAAATCACCAGAAGCTGACCCTTGGACATGCCTGGTTAGGTGCTTTTTTTTCCCCTTACCTTGGCAAGGTACTTTGCAATTATAGGCTGTTTAGTGCCTACAATTAATTTCTCCTTATTAGCAAGGAGAATTGAGTGCTTGTATCAGTTTAAGGCTTCCTAGTGCTTTCCAGCAGGTTTTAGAGCAAGTGCTAGTCACAGGGACTCCAACCAGAAAGAGCCAGGAATCAATGCACTCTGCTCCTACTCTCACCAGGATCAGAATATAAACACAGATTCCTAGCTGTCACCTATAAAGCAGTTATTAAGCTTTCTGTGATCAGTGGTCTCCAGGAAATAATGTAACTGCACCCTTTCTCTCACCAGGAGAAAACAGAGGCACTAATCCCAAGATGACTACTGAGAAGCACAATGCTGGCTCTCAAATAGCTGGTGGTCTTGCAATAGATGCCTAAAGGTAAGATGAAAAAAATGGTTTATCCTAAACACTGCAGTGTGCACTAGAGGAATTAGATGTGAAAGTAGGTAACTTAAGTTTTACTTGTCTAAAAAGTTAAGTTTTAGTGGAGAGTCACTATTTTTAAAACAGCAAGAAAGATTGAAAGGGGTGGTCACTTTTGTATTCTGGTATTATAGAATACAGTAGGATGGCCAATAAATTTAAATAGTTGAAGGGGAGTGATTTCACAAAATGATAATTTTGTGCTTACTCATACAAGCCAGTAAAAGCAGAGAGGAAATGAGATATATGGTCAGATTAACATAAGGGGCAGACAACTAGAAAGACAGTGGTGTTTAAGAACACAAGGGTGGAAAAAATTATTTCTGCCTGACTCACAAGAGACAGAGCTGTGGTCTCTTTTCAAGTTTTAATATGCAGTTAAAAGCAGAATACAAGTAAAACACAAGTTAAAGAAAACAAATCACAGTATTCAATATAGAAAAAGGCAATAAAATAATACAAAATACAACAAATAAAAAGCAAAGTGCGAGCTCGGAGTTGGAATATATAATTTGCAGGGTTTTATATATATATATATATATATATATATATATATATATATATATATATATATATATACATTCGACATTCTTAACTAATTAGTATCTAGGAAGTGGGTTTGTGAATTGTTTATTTATTTATTTATTTCCAGTTTAATGACCAGGGAGGTCCACTGGGCTCAGGGAGCCCGTTTTCAGTGGAGGCCCGGGGAGAAAAGCTCCACATTACATAGTTTCGTTACATATACAATCATAGTAAAGAAGACACAATTGCAATTTAATTTCATGCTAGAGAACAGGAATAAATTCTTTGGTTGCATAGTATCTAAAAATTTAGGATGGCAGTTGTAACTTAATTGAGAGGGAGAATAAAGACTTGGAAGGAAAAGAGAAAAAAAAGGTGGGATGGGTTATTTATAATATGTACAATTATGTTATTTACAATATGTACATATATATTAGGTTAGCTTGTATGTTATTTACAATATGTACATATGTGTTAGGTTAGCTTGTACTCAGATTTAGTCAGGAGTTTAACGGGTGGATTGATTCTTAGGCTAGGTGGGGAGAGTGAGTTGCATTTCCTGTTAGAGGAAAGGTAGGAGTGTAGCTGAGTTTTTAAGTTTTCAAAGTTTTCACGAGTCCTTAGAGAGGAACGAAGAGAATTCCATTTTTTAGCTAAGGAAAAGGATAGAAGAAGCTGACCAGCAGGACAATTGGGTTTGCGCACAGTGATTAGGTTTTGGTGAGTAGATCTTAGAGCTCTCTGAGGGGTGTAAGGCTGAAAGATGTTGGTTAGTGCTGGGCACTTAGTAGGTTGAAAAATTAGTCTGTGAGGTGTAGTAATTTGGAGATAGTCTAAATGGTTGGAGAGTTCAAGCCAATTTAACAAATGAAGGGCAGTACAATGATGGGGGGAGAATTTGGCTTTGGTTGCAAATTTAGAAATCTTATTATAACAGACTTCCAATTTGGAGGAGAGAGAGGCAGATAAGTTTGTTTTTAGAGGAGCGCCATACATTAGTGAGGGGAGTAGACAGGTAGTGGCGAGAGTTTGTCTGGTGGAAGGAGGGAGAAATTAGATGTTTCTGTATAGCATACCAAGTTTTATATGGGTTTTCTTAATGTTTTGCTGGATGTGAGTGTCGAATTTTAGGTGCCCGTCAATAGTAACCTCAAGTAGTTTAGCGAAGGGAACAACCTCTATAGTAGAGTTGTTATGGCTAATAATTTGGAAGAAGTTTTTATCAAGAGGGGAAGCCTTTGAGGGAGAGACTAATAGTATGTTGGATTTGTTGGCATTTAGCAAAAGGTGGTTTTGAAGCATCCAGTTTTCAGTGGTGGAGAAAGCAGTTTGGGTCATTGTTTGAAGCTCTGAGAGGTTAGAGGTGCAGCAGACTAAAGTTGAATCATCTGCATATTGTACAATCTTGGTGTTGGGTACGGCTTTGAGGAAATCATTAATAAAGATGTTAAATAGCATTGGACCAAGTATGGGTCCCTGGGGTACCCCAGTGGGGGTAGGAAGGAAAACTGAGGTGCTTTTCCCCCATTTCACAGCTTGAAGCCTGTCAGAGAGGTAGCTTGAGAAACAGGATAAGGTATTCTGGGAGAGATTAAGGTTAGAAAGATGGTTCAAGAGATGGGTGTGGGATATGGTATTGAATGCCTTAGACAGATCTAGTAGAACTGTTAATACTATTTTTCCAGAGTCCCGGGCAAGATTTATTGTGTCTAAGAAGGAGAGAAGGGCAGTGATAGTACTTTGGCCAAGTCGGAAGCCGTGTTGGGTTGGACTGATTAGCTGGTGATTGGCTAGGAATGGCATAAGCTGAAGGTGCATGCATTTTTCCAGAAGTTTTGAGATTGGGGAGAGGATAGCTAAGGGGTAGTAGTTAGAGATGCTATTGTTTTTGCCTCCTTTATGGAGAGGTAGAATAAAGGCAGCCCACCATAATTTGAGCACATAAGATTCCTGCATGGATCTATTGATCAAGATGCTAATGGGGAGAGCAATACCATCTGCGGCTATTTTTAAGAAGGAAGATAGGATATTGTGAGGGGCATTGGAGCATGGTTTTAATTTAGAGTAATTTTTTTATGTGGGAGGTTGAGATGGGTTTAAGTTCAAATATTGGAGGAGGATTGGGGGCAGAGGGTGGTGTAGGGGATGAGGAAGATTGGATAGGCTGAGGGAAAGGGTTATTGGTAGGGAAGGTCTTGGTCAGTTCTGCTATGGAGTTGGTTAAGAAGGAGTTGAATAGAGAGGCTACTTCAGGATCAGATTTGCTGGTGTCAGGGCAGGGGTTGTTTTTGGTACCTGGGTTGAGAAGAGAATTAATCAAATTCCATAAATGTTTGGGTTTTTTTGATTGGTTAGACTGGAGTTTGATATAGTAGGACTTTTTGTCTCTGATGATTTGTTTTTTAGTGAGGTTGCAGAGTTGTTTATATTTAAGAAAAGTTTCTGGCTGCTTGATTTGATGGTATATTTTCCAGAATGTATCTCTTTGTAGCATACGTTTTTTGGTATCTTTGTTTAGCCATGGGACAGTCTTGGTTTTTACTCTTTTTGTTCTTGGTGGAGCTAGGGAGTTGAGGACGTTTAAGAAGGTTGAGTTGAAAAATTGTACGACAATGTCTTGTGGAAGAGTTTTTAGGAGGTTCCAGTTTGTTTGTTTTCGGGAGTCAGAGAAAGTACTGGGGTTAAAGTTTGTGAGGTTACGTGTGGGAATATTTTGGTGTAGGTGAGGAGAGGAATAGGTAGCTTTGTGTATGAAAGCTGGCAAGTGGTATCCTATAGGGTCAGGTATAATGCCAGAGTTTAAGACTTTATTAGGATGAGATACTAGGATCCAGTCTAGTGTGGTACCTGGGGAGTTTGTTTTGCTTGGTCTGGTAATGGAGTTAGTTAGTTGGGTATAGTTAAATAGATTGAGGGATATGGTGGGATTAGAGTTGTTGATCTGATTCCAATCAATATTTACATCTCAAAGTATGAAGGTCTCTAGCTTAATATTGGTAGAGGTCCAGAGGAGGATTTATTCAAGAGTACTGGTGTTATTACCAGGAGGGATGTAGAGGTCAAGAGCTGAAGAGAAGGTTGCTGGCGGAAACCAATCAGCCAGCTGTAGCTGAAACATGGGAGCTTAGGGGAAGTACACGAACAGCAGAAGTGAGTCTAAGCTGGGGAGTGTGGGGGAAGAAAAGTAATAACACAACACACAAGTCAAAGCAGGCCAGTGAGGTAAATATGCTATGAGAGAGGGAGATTGCTTGGGAGAGAACATAAAAATGATATAAGTGATCAAGTGGTTGAGCAGTGCCACCTAGTGGCAAAATATATCAAATATAGCTTGGTGAGTAAGGGAATTAAGGGACAAAGAAAAAAATGTTGTAGGCTGCTTAGCAAGCGCGGGGAAAAGTACAGATACTACAATAATTGTAAGATATAAAGTTAGTTAAATGTGGAGCCCAGCAAGGAACAGAGGTAAGATTTCAAATAAGGGAGGGACTAAGACACAATTGGGTACTAAACTCAATGTTAAAGTAGTACTAGGACACTGGCTCCTGTAGCTTAAGAAAGCTAGGTTAGGCTGTAATAGGTCTTGTGGGGGAGGGGGAGGACAGAATAGACCAGAAAAAGTGGTGGATAACCAATAGTATAATGAAAAGGGTTGGCCCTGATTAGGCTGCAGTTGTTCTTGTGGGGAGGGGGAGGGTCAGAATAGACCAGAAAAGTGGTGGATAGCCAATAGTATGATGAAAAGGGCTGGCCTGATTTCACAGATATGCAAGTCCATAGAAACGATAAGAAAAGGCAGTAGGTACTCTGACTTGCTTGTTTTGCATACCTTTCTTACTGAAATAAAATAAGCCAATTTTACCAAGGAGTTATGTGGAAATTAGGAAGACGAGAATTTATAAGAGAAAAGGTTTAGTAGAAGTAGAAAAACAGCAGAGTATACAAATAGTTCTAACTGTAGTCTGTCTTTATATGCTGTGTTAAGTACAGAATGGGGCAGCTAATGTCCTGAAACAATTAGGAAAAACGACTTTGGACTTACTTGATTTGCATACCTTTCTTTTGAAATAAAATAAAAAAACACTTGTAACCAGGAGTATGTGGGATTTAGAAAGACCACAATTTATAGGAGAAAGGGTTTAGTAATACTAGTAAAACAGCAGGGCTTTCAAATAGTTGAAACAGCCTGCAAAGGGAGACTGCTGTTAGGAAGTACAGTATGGGGAGGGGGCAAGCTAACCTCCGTGATGGAGTGCTTTACTTAAAAATAGAAATTAAACAAGGACTTGCAATTAATTTTGTCTAGAGGATAAAACACACTTTCTGTATATTTTGAAAATAACACTCATCCCGAGGTTGCCCGGTTCTGTTAAAGAGCACTGCAGGCCAATAGATCGAACTTGGCTTGGCGGGGATCCCGGGAAAGTAGATTAAGAGGAGAATCTGGGAAGAAAAATAATCACTACTAACATTTGAATTTGATATTCGGAACTGCTTTTGTTGTGTCATTCGAACATTTGATAGTAAACCATATACGTATATATGCATTATCTTCATCTTATGCAATGCCATTTAACATGTTGCACGACTGAAAAACTCTGAAATGTATTTCAGATGGCAGCCCTAATATCCTACAGTATACTATAGTATAGTCATTCCTGCTTTTTGTTCTGTGTAAATATTTAGCTTAAGAGGAGGATTGTAATACATAAAGTAGAGTAACTCTTCAAGCTTCAGTTACCCATAAGGCTATGTTGCATTTTGGATGACATATGGTTCTTTCTTTGGAGGCAGTCATTGCCATATTATTAAGTCTGATGTGTAGTGCAGATATGAGCTAACCTGAAAATCACAGTGTCTTAAGTCAAGCCAGCTTTCTGTTTAAGAGTCTAACTCCCCACCTAGCCCCCCCCTAATCCCAGTGACCCTAAGTTTCTAGCTTATATCCTTACAAAGTGAATACCTGCCAATTAGTCTTTATCAGACAATCCCAGGTGTGAACCTTAAGTAGACTAGTTCATCACTTTTCCAGGAGTTCAACCTGACAATAACACTAAGGGTTGAGAGTTAAGAACTCTAGTGATGGGGTATGAATGTCAGAAATCTTTATCCAAGCACTCAGACTAGGCTGCTTTAGGGTTCTCTTCAGAAGGTGCAATGGCCAGTGGCTCACAATGGAGACTATCTGCATTTTTGCACATAGTCCTGAACATCGATCAGCCATCCTCTCCTTATCTCCTGGACTCTATCCAGAGATCATTATGGAATTGTAGGCATAGTGATCTCTGTGGATACTAGAACAGTCCATCTGTTGCTTCATCCTATTGTCCTAGCTGACCTAGCAGGTTATCTAGGCTCACTACCAAATCAGGTCCTTCGTAGTGCTGACAGTTAACCTTTTCAGAAGTAGCAGGCTGACCCTGCCATGGCAGCTATGAACAGAGTACAAGGTAACGAGTCTGTAGAAAATGTGACCAGCAGAAATACAGAGAAAAAGAACAGAGTAGGCAGACAGATATGGGTAATAAATACAATGTCTGGAAAATTATATGTGGAGAGACAGGCAGTGTAAAAAACAATTAAAAGTACTGTGAAGGAAGAGTAAGACCTGAAAAAGGATGGAAGAAGCCAACGTTTTTCAAAAAAAGGATAAAGGAATTTCTAGAATGAGGGGACCAAATAACAGCCACTTGTCCAGATGTAAAGAAAGAAAACATATGACAAAAGAGGAGGAGGCACAGACAATAAGAGAATGAAAAATCTAGGAGGATACAGTTAAAGTGGGAGGCAAGAAAGTAAAACAAAACTTATACTTGGTTCTTACTAATGCACAGTAAGAACCACTTCACTCCCTTTCAGTGAGTGAAAAAGCAGACTGTTGCTGCAAAGGTCACATAAAGTATATTTGTCTGAGTATGCTTGCATGTACCTTAGTGTGTGTGTGTGTGTGTGTGTGTGTGTGTGTGTGTGTGTGTGTGTGTGTGTGTGTGTGTGTGTGTGTGTGTGTGTGTGTGTGTGCGTGTGTGTGTGTGTGTGTGCGGACAGAGAAAGAGGATATGAAGGTAAAAAAGCCACTGGAGTTAAAACAGACCTAAAACTAGCTAATTAACTAGGGTTAAGATCCACTTGTGTTGCTACGTGTACGTCTCACAACAAGTACAGTTTTTTTTTTTTTTGCACAATGGCTCTTTGTTCTGTTTAACAGTTACACTTGCAATTTTAGAAAAGGATAAAAAATGTAGGACACAATTTCATTCTAAAGATATCAGTATTACATAAAAAATTAAAAAAACATATCCAGCCTAACATCAAGATATCTTTCAAAAATGGAGCTATATGGTACTGTCACATCAATGGTATGAGAGGTGATGAATGAAAGAAGGTACAAGAAATGCAGTGTGATGTCAAAGGACAATAAGGTAATTCTCTCTTTGTAGTTATGAATTACTGGCAAGATACAAGGCAATAGTGCATTGTTATGCAACAGTGTCTTAGGTGTAAGAAAACTGTTCTGAATAAAAAAGATCCCATACGCAAGGACAGAGACATAAGTAGTTCTGACGTAATTGTACTAAAATATACAATGGGGAAGACAAATACTGGCTTTGGCAGGAGGATCAAAAAACCATGAAAACAAAAGGGAATTTGTTAAGCAGATTGTGATGGAGAAAGATTTATATGAAGCTATATGTGATTGGCTATGGAGTCATTAAGACAGCTGGCAGCAAGGGAGAAACAGTCACCATTTAGAGAAATGCCCTGTAAGTTTGTATAATTTATTCATTTACCATTCGTTAAATTACAGTACTACCTTCCTAACTTTAACAAATTTGTAGCATAGTGCTTCAGTGATAAGATCTCTGACTTCCAGTCACTGCATAATGCCTATATAGAGTTTATATGTTTTCTGTCTGACTGCTCCAGTTTCCAGCCTCTGACTTTCAGAAACATCTCTACATATCTGCAAGGCATTTTATCAAATGGCAAGAGTACTGGTTATTTTATATTAGACAGGAAATATTGCTGAAGAGTATTATCAATGTCACATGTGGTCGAATGCATTGTAGTCAACTGTCATGGTAAGTCTATTTATTTTTATGGGTTGTCATATAGGAGAGAAGTGTTTTTGGTGTGTTTGCAAGATATATATATGCTTCATTGGTATTTACATACATACATACATATAAATGTTTCAAGCATGGGCATTAAAGCCCTTCTAGCTTGCCAATATGCAAAAACACTTGTTCCCATAATAAATGTCCAGGCTGTTCCTAAAAATATCTAAACTAGTACTTGCTTTAATGTAATTTGGAAGTCTGTTCTAAGCATCAGCTACTCTGTCAAAGAACCAATTACTACACTTCTCATTCCTATAGAATCTTCTACATAGGTTATCTGACAATTCTCTAGTACTTTTTTATAACCCCAAACATTCCCAGTGGTGGTTGTCCCTAAATACACTATATACCTGAATAAGTGTACAAATTCAGATATTTTAGTCTTTCATAATAACTTAGATTTTCACATACATGGATGTCCTTAGTATATTTCCTCTGTACTCTTTCCAGTTTATTCATGCTTGTTTTCCTATAGGGTTTCCATATTGCTATTCCATTCTCAAGTTTGATTCTAATGTAACTAACAAACAATGACTTCATTATGTTTGATTTCCTAGATTTTATAAATCTTTTTATACAACCTATAGTTCTATAACTATCATTAGCCAATTGGTTGATATGATTAGAAAAACTCATAACTGAATCTATCCATATACCCAGGTCCTTAAATGAGTTTACAGTTTCAATCACTGTGTGCTGTATTACATATTCACCTTTCAGTTTATGTCTCCCAAATTTCATATACTTAGTTTTTTATGTATTTATCAACATGTTATTCTCCTGTGCTCAAATTTTGTCAATTTATTTTGCAGACATGCCTTATCTTTAACATTTGTAATCAGTTTACCCAATTTCAGGTCAACAGCATATAGACTGTAGAACACCTCAGATAAAAAAGTAAGGTCTGAAAGATACAATCTAAACAAGTAAGGGTATAGTACAGAGCCCTGCGGGATACCTTGACTGTAACCAAGGATTTCACCTGTCCAGTTGGTGTGTGATACTTGCCATGTCCTATTTGTAAGCCATGCAGCTATCCATCTTATCAACAGTATATCAATACCTAGTTGTACTAATTTATTGATGAGTGTTTTGTGCATGACCCTGTCAAATGCTGAAGTTAAATCTATATAAATCACACCACAGCACAATTTTTCATTCATAGCTGTTATTATATTGTTATAGAACATCATGTTGCAGGTGGTAATTGATCTATTTTCAACATATGCATGCTGATATATGGTTTCAAGTCCCAGCCTATCCAGTTCTGACAATAACCTATGCAGTATTACCTTCTCCATTATGTTTCCACAACATGAAAGTAGACTTAATGGTCTATTTTCTTCTGGGTTTGTCCTACTCCCCTTTCCCTTAAAGACAGGTTTAATAAGTGCATGTCTCCAATCTTGAGGAATCTCCCTATGTTTATATGACCTAGTGAATCATAGATATAATGGTACTGTAAGTTCTTGCCGAAGTGTTCTCAGGTCATTGTTACTTATTCCGTCTCCTCCCTGCGCTTTGTTTGGATCCAGTTTGCACAGTTCTTTTTCAATATAATCTAATTTGATTCTAGTATCTGGGGTTACCTGGATGTCACTAGGACAATTTACCACTCCTTTTGTGGAGCCAAACTGTTTTGCATAAGATTTTGTAAATATATCTATAATCTGTTGTGTCTGAGAATAAACTTTAGAATCTGCACACAGTTTACCAATTTGTGTATCTTTACTCCTTCCACATCTTACGTATCTATAAAAGGTTTCCTATTATGCTCAATATCTTTATATAAATGTTCTTCAAATTTTTCTTGATCTTGTCTAACACTATGCTTAATCTGTTTGTCCAGCTCATTTATTTCAGTTTTCAAAGTTGTAGTTTGACCTCTCTTCCATTTCTTATATTTTTGTCTCTCACCTTAATCAGGTATCTTGTTCTTATGGAAATATACCCCCTGATGTTGCGTGCCTAGATCCTGATGTTAAACGTTTTTTTTTTTTACTTTTTGCACTCAAACAATTTCTCTTTCAAAACATTCCACATTCCATCTGCAGTTTTTCCACTGAACACCTCACTCCAGTTAGTTTTATCTAGTAACTGTTTTGCTTCCCTATAATCTGTAATTAACCTTCTGTGCATTGGCTTAGATTTCAGTTTGGCAGAATTATCTAGCAACAAATTAACCTTAATAACCCCATGATCACTGCACATCAATGGTGGTAAAACTTGACTTGAAGTTACAGTAATTTCTTTAGGAACACAAACAATATCTAGCATATTCCGTCCCCTGGTAGGTTTTTTTTACAATCTGAAGCATTTGTTGTTCCTGAATATACTCTGTGAATAATTTCTTTACTAACATTGTTGAATCAATATTATTCCAGTCTGTTTCTGGTAAATTTAAGTCCCCAGCTAATATTATTCTTCCCTCCTGTGTTTCATGTAAGAAATGTATGAATTCCTCTAGGTCATCTGCACTTGACTTTGGTGGTCTGAACACTCCAACAATTGTTATATGTTCCTGGGTTGTCTTTATTGTCACAGTTACACAGTCTATAGTATTGGTGTTATCATTGAATATGTAATAATCACAAATCTCATAGCTATCTTTAATCCCTATCATAACACCTCCACCTGATTTTTTGTTAGAATGTCTGTTACAGTAAAAACATTTATACCCTGACAGAACTGGTTTCCAGTCATTGTTCTTTAACCATGTTTTACAAACTATAACAACATCAATCTTGTAGGAGCGTAGCAAATTTTCTAATAAAAAAACTTTATTATTAATGCCCCTAGCATTAACAACCAGTAGAGATGCATCAAATGTTGCTATCTGTGAACTGTTACATTTTTGACCTGGCAAAAATCCTGACTAGTGTTTGTCAAATACTGCAAAATATCTGCTGCAAAAATTCTCTTCCCTGATCTAGACAAATGCACACCATCCTGTCTGAACACGTGTGCTCAAAAGAAGGCTTGGATGCTCTACACATTTCCATTTTTTAAAACAGGACATTTTTTTCCATGTAGGTGTTTATCCAAAAAATCTTTTCATTCAGAGTGACCTGACTATCCTTTCTATAGGTGATTTGTGAAAAATATGTCCTAACACCAGTACAAGCTATACTATCTAGGAGGGCTGTCAGTTCCCGACTAACAGTCAGAGAATCTTTGTTGGTGACATCATTTGTACCAACATGAATAAAAACAGAGCCATACTTCCTTACATTAAGGCATTCTAAGACTTGTTTCACATCTTCTATTTTTGTCCTGGCAAGCATAACACTACTCGATGTTCATTATCATCTCTGCAAATATAAGTATCAGTTCCTTTAATAAATGAATCTCCAATTACAAGAATATCTTTGCTGACCATCTCTGAAGAATCTTCAGCTTCTAATACAGTCATTTCAGCTCTATCAATTGTTACGAAGATCTTCATCACTATTAGCCTTATTAATTCCACTGTTTTCATTGCGTATTAAATTCTCATCCAGCTGGCATTGTAAATCCACAGCTTGAGCCATGTAATCAACATCTGTCTTTCTCTTCTTTTTTCTTACAGTGATGTTCTTCAATCCTTCCATGTTCAGTTTTGATTTCTTCCTTTCTACCTGCTCCTTGCCTCTTTTTTCTACTTTTTCTATTGGAAAGATGATGCCTTTTTCTGTAGACTGAGGGTTTTCTGATGGACGGATATCTTCATTCCCTGTCACCAGTGTGTTACATAACAAAGCAGAATCCTTGTTACTACGTATTCTCTTTCCTTTACAGTCACTAGTCAGTTTCTTTTTCTTCCTTGTTATTTGTTGAGAACTTCTTCCTTTCTTTCTTTTTTTGTTTCCTTCTAAAAAAAAGGATCCTCAGATTGCCGAGTACTTGCATCCACAATTCCATAGTTCTTAGGGGCCTCATCATCTTTCATAGGAGTTGAATGTTCTTTGCAGAAAATAGATGCATCATTTCCTAAATCTGTTATTTGGTTGAGAATTCCCTATCACTGCCTTGTCAGAGTGTGCACCAGCCGCATTTTTATACTTTTAGAGAATGTCTCTTTGTTGTTGTTTCTGTGATTGTGAAGTTGGTATGTGCAAGTTTGGGGGGAGGGGAAGGAGAGGTTTGCCTTCACAAGGGAGATGCAGTAGGGCTTGCCCCCTATAAAAACGCTTTCCTTAGTTGTTTGTGCTGGCATGTATATTTTGTATGTGGGTGAAATGTCCTATTCCATTCTTTTATGGCATCAACTTTATGTGTGTTTGATGTATTCTTTTTATAACTTTTTGAGGTTTGATTTTGTTTTGGTTTGATTATTTCCATATATAGTCATACATGTCTGCTAGAATATCAATTTTTTTTTTTACAGGAAATATCGCCAAAGAGTATTAATGATCTGGCCTCACATGTGGTTAAATGTGTTATACTCAACTATTGCGGTGAGTGGCTTTATTTGTATAGGTTGTCATATAAAAGAGGTATGTGTTTGGAGCATGTTTGCAGGATATGCATTCCTCACTGATGTTTGGTTCGAAATGTAGTGCTGCTGCCATGTTAGAATGTCCACTGTCTGCCCAGAAATACCAATGTAACTACCTTAACAACTATAATGTATCCATAAAGCAGCTTTTCCCCAACCCTCTAATATTTGTTTTCCTAACTCAAACTCTTACCCTGTCATTTCTTATACACTCTATATATAACTGTATATATCTCTACCATTTCTTCTACTCTTCTACCAATTACCTGTCCTACTCTACCTAATTACTATAAATATAAAAGGCTTCAAGACTGCCTAAAGCAATATGCGTAGTATATGAAACAAATCTGATGATTTCCAAATATGGTTCATTATAAGCAAACTTGATATAGTGTTGGTAACTGAAACTTGGCATAAAATTGACAATGTATTTCCACTTCTCATTTTATCAAATCACAACATACATCAGTGCCAGAGACCTGGACCTCAAACTAGCTGTGGAGTTCTCTTCCTTGCAAGGAACTATATCAAAATATTAATTAATGTATCTTTTTCCAACATCTCTGACCAGGATCCCAAGTGGATTATCATTGAGTGCCTCTTAGGAAATTTTCCCGAATTCATAAGAGTTTTATACCACCATCCTCCTACTTCATAGTAATTTGTGAAGGATGTTCTCGTGATGATACTGAAAGGACTCACTAGATTAAAATCACTGTTTATTGGTGATTTCAATCTAAACTGGGTACTGCAGATGGATTCTTCCAATTTTGTACCATCTCAGAGCATGGCTGCTTCCAAATAGTCTAAACACCAGTATACTCAAGCCATCTTTCAGGTGAGCACCTTCAGGGGCCACCATCAAGGGCATGGGTGGTCAGACCCATGTCTCCTTTCCACCTACTTCCCACGTCATGATGGGCATCTGCTCTCCCAAATGTGGCTCTGTCATTAGGTGAGACCTGGGCAGGAACCATCCCCCCCATCAGGATAGGCACACCCAACCCCCCCCCCCCCACAACACACATGCACCATCAAACATCTGAGCAGCTATTTGAACTCAGGTTACCTGGGTTGTAGTCAGGGCTTTATCCCTCTACACCACCAGTGGAATTCAATGGATAACTCCACCTAATGCTATCTGTACTGAACACTATTATGATTGTAAATAATGTGTTTGTGTTATATATCTGCCTTGTATAGCATATTATACCAACATTTTTGCATTGAGCTTCACTTGTATTACATACTTAGTTCTGTTTCAACCACATAACTGCCCAATGTAATATGTTTGCTTATTTTGTTTAATCTTGTCATTTTCTGTTTAACTGTATTGTATAATGTTTTCATTGTTTAATAGTTGCACTAGTGTTGTACTGTTTAGCTGTTTTAATTAACTTCTTAAATCCTGTTGTTATTATCTCCTGTTATACTTTTCTACTTGTTTTAAATTTTTGTACATTCTGTAACAAGATCATGATTAAAAAATAGCCCTACTGGTTCAGTTCACCTATCTGCTAAAATAAAAATAAAGCAAAAATGTTCCTTCAAGGTTTCCAGCAGCATTTAATTGTCCTCATTTGAAAAATTATCCTGTAAGTGACAACAATATCCCAATGCCATTTGTAAACCCAGACATAACATACGTTTGAAGTTCAGTATGTATGTGCCAAAATATAATATGCAAGCTGCAGGCTATACAAATCAGTCTGAATTAAATAACAAATATTATTGCAGATTAGCAATAAGCATTAACACACACACAGCATTACACTCACCAGAACAAAACAATAATATAGCTGCAGCAACAGCAAGAATGAGTATTTACATTGTATATGTTTATGAAACATTTCAGTTCTATTGGAATACTTACTGTTGCAGACCTTCACTATTTTCTTGAATATAATACATATCCTTAGTAAGATAAAACAGTCCAGGCTGGATTTTAAGCAGTTCCCTAGCACAGCCTTATAACACCATGCTCCATGGATAACTAGTAATGCTTTTACATACCATAAAATAACAATGTAAGAGAATGCTTATCAGAGTTACAAAGTATGTGTATGCAGAACATGAAATGGCACTTAGAAAAGATAGCAAAACTCAAAAAAACATAAGCAATGCAATCTTTTGTACATATTTACAATTGTTTATAATGCAAATTAACTGTGGAAAAAGAATTGCTACATTCATAGATATGTTCAGCATTTTTTTTAATTCATGTGTTAACCAGCTTGCTGGATACAAGTGTCACTTTTCAGTGGTGACCAGTACAGTCTAGTTAAATAACATGCTCAGAGTAACACAGCAGGAAAATAGAGGTGGGAAGGAATCAAACCCTGTACCCTTAACTACAAAACGTAGTTTGTTAAAAAGCTCAAAGCTTTAATCCACTACACAAATACTGCCTAACTATCACCAGCTCCATATTAGATAAAAATATATATGTGTACGGAAAGTTTATCAGATGAGTTGAAAGCACAACTGCAAGTGGTTAACACTTTCCCAGATGATATAAGAATGTCATTTGGTATTGATAAATGTGCAAAATAATTTTTTTAAAGCAGTAAAGCTGCAGCTCTAAGAAAATATCAATCTGGGACAGGAATGTGATATAAAGGAACTTGAACAGGAGGGATTGTGTAAATATTTGGGAACTGATGAAGGATCAGCAGTAAAACATAAATAAATGGGAATAAAGTTCAGTAACGAATATTTCAGAAGACTAAAACTAACACTGAAAACTGTCTTGACATCTAGAATTAAGTCCAAGCTATAAACCAGTTTGCTCTTCCAGTTCTGACTTACAGTTTTGGGATGACTGAATGACCACAAAATTTATTGGATCAGATGGACAGGAAAACAAGAAAAATGCCTCATGTTTGTCAAATGATATATAAAAATCAGTATATGCCATGATTATATATTCAGCATTCTGAATGAGGTATGGGCCTTCTTGAAACTGATTATGTATTGATCTTCAGTCATGGGACTGCATACATATCTGCTAACCTCACCACATCCAAACAATGTGAAAGTTTTAAAACATGTGGAGGTTTAAAATGACTTCTCTGTTTAGTTTAGCGAAAGCTTTCAGTGTAAAACAGAAAAGGAAATCAAACCAGATGTAGACAAAAATCTGAATGTGCCAAAAATAAAAACACAAAAGAAAGAGTATAAGAAGGCTGAGATGTGAAGTAAAGAAATGTGGAAAGACACAAATTTTGTGGCAAATACAGTGATCTAGAACAACCTCATGTCCATCAGGATTTGATGCAGGAATAGTTAAGGAAGGGTGAACTGAAACCAAAAGATGAAAGTTTAATAATGGTGGCCCAGGATTATAGACTATATGCACATTGTTTGACAAAGTCTGTTGAACATGTGGGAGAAACAGACAAATGCAAGTTCTGTAGAAAAGGACTGGAAGCAGTTGCACATCTTGTTGTTGGGTGTGAAAAACTCATGGCAGATGGCCTATATACTGAAAGGTACAATAATGTGGCACGACTGCTGCACTGGGGATTGTGTAAACACTAAAAAATTGAAGTAGTTAAGAAGCACTGGAATCATGAATCAGAAAACATTGTATAGAATAATGAAGTTTATATCACACGGGATCACCCAAAACCAAAAGTTTAAATATAGATGCAACAAAAACAGATATAGTAGTCCAGGAAAAAAGACAAAAGTAGCATTGATCAGTGGAATTGCTACACCCAGTGGTTACAGTAAATTATGTTCAGAGAGATACAAAATCATAATATACAAGGATTTGCAGGCACAAACAAGAGCAATGAGGCAGAAAGATACCCAGACAGTTCCAACAGTAGTAGGAGCAACACTTCTAATAAAAAAAAATTTACAGTAGTTATTTAGATATGCTACCAATACATGTAACTCCATATGAATTACAGAAAGAGCCAGTAAAGGGTACATTGCAGATGCTACAAAGAGCATTTTTGGCTAACAACAATGATTTGAGACAATACTAATTTTATAAACTTTAATCATACCCTGACTTAGGAATGGGGTCCATTCCCATCATGGTATTAGAAACCCAAAATACTTGGAGAAATTAAACAGAGAGAAGCCAAACACATGCTTACATTATAAGGAGCCAACCCTTACTTTGGAAAATGAGATAAGTCAGAAAACCAGTGCAACAATATAAGCATCTGGTTAGGTACGTATTATAACTTCCTAAATTTAGTGAAATGGAAAATTGTAGATAAAAGAAGGCAAGACAGAGAAGGTGAGTGAAGAAGATTTGAGAGATTGTGAGGAAGCCACAAAAGGAGCGAAAGAAAAACAGAATATATGACTTGAAGGTGATGAATAAAGTGGTGAAGAAGGTACTTGGGTATTACGACTGATGGTTTAGTACTGAAACTGCAGGCTATTACTACAGAGGGGAAGGTAGTGAGAATTGTTCAGGGAATGGAGAAAAGTTAGCCTGGACCTGTGCAAAGAGCTCAGGCTGCAGGAATAGACATGATTAACCCTTCCTCAATGTTAGGATCCCTTAACACAAAAAGCTTTCATAAGCTGCCAACTCCACCCCTTATAATGCACTATCAGCCTGGAATGCTTCATTTCTGATAAACAGAGACAGAGTGATTTATTTATTTTATTTGGAATAAATTTCCACACTGGATACAAATTTGAATTGGTTCTTGTTGGAAGGTACAACCATAGCATTTTTGGATTGCTTGTTTGATTACACTGTCAAGTTTTTTTGATTAGATGCAGAGGGAAGAAAAGGTGGGAAAAGGAGGGTAGGATCCTTCCTGCACCCAGAGATCTTCTCAGAGATCCAGCACTGTGGTGGAGTACCCATGACTTTTATATCTACCTTTGAGGAGCTCTAGCTGCAGGAACAGATAGAGTAGAACCCCAGCTCAGTCCTTTTTGGATGGGTATCCTGAACGATTATTCCCTTGATGACTGTAGCTCCAAAGGTAGAGTTGGACCAATGCCCAGCTCAGATCTTTAGGGCAGATGTCATGTATAAATATACCCTTTATGACTGTAGCCCCAAAGGAAGACACAGATGTGAAGGTAATATCCAGTTTATAATGAATTAATGCCAGTCAGGAGACAGCTGCACAGGCAGTATCTAACAAAGCATTACAAAAGAAAGTCATGGATGTTGAGACAGCTGTAGTGTGTTGTGTTATAGGACATGTCTCCAAACATTAGCCACATTGTTCATAACAGAAATAAATACAATTGGAAAGGCTGTTAGACAAACATTACTTATTAACCTTACTTTATCTTCCTTCAGCAAATGACAGAATAGATCATTTTCTCAGGTTTTTGGTTCTGTTAACATACTATGTGAGCTGTATATGGGCAACAAAGCTGTTGGTTTCGTAGATTACTGAGGAACGTTTGTTGAGTCTTACAACATCAAGGCTGCATCAACGAAATTTGTGTCATGAACATTAGGAGGGCCTGAAGGGGGTCAAATCCTGTTCTCCCTGCCATAGCACTAGAAGACCTGGGTTTCAATGAATTGGTCTCAAAAATCCAAATCTTGATCAAACTGACAATGATGAAATTCACAAGACCTCAGACCATATATTATGGAAATAAGACCAGTAGATAGAAAGAGTGGCTCAAGTTCATCTCCATGGCTTCCTAGAACAAAAAAGATGGGTTCTAATACAAAGCAACTACAATTATAAAACATTGCGTAAGAGAAAAAGCACAAAAAAGTTTGAAGCCCTGGGATCGATATAGCAGAACATACTTCCACAAAAAAGTGTTCTAAGATAGAAATTGTAGGTATTGTCTTTGGATATGGTTCTGCAAAAGGCTTGCCTACTGTTAGATTATTTAGATTCAGTGATAATTGAAGGTCTCATTTCCAAGACATGGAAATCTTGATCAGGGTACCAAGGGGTCCCAAATCCTGCAACTGCTGTACTCTCAGTGCCTGTTGAAGTACTCTCATGTAAAACCTTGCATGAGGGTTACATGGATAGAGACGAAGTCTGAACAAAATTGATATATATAACAGAAACAGTAGACTCACAGAAATATGTCTAAAACATGTCTGAAACCCTCCACATGGGAACAATGTTTGACACATCTTGGTATCTAAAATTACAAGAAAATCCTAGCCAAGCTAGAATTTTCACTGTGTGATTCCTTAAAATCTCTTGTAAAAGAGGATAATGTAATATATGCAAATTACCCCTTGGCGTGGCCAAGATGTGCTCTGAATAGCAGCAGTTCTTTTCAGCTCTGTCAGTTCAATATTTGTATGACAGGATTTTTTTGACAAAAACTATCCTAGGACTGTTTTTTTTTTCACTAATAGATTCTCTGAACAGAATCTAGGACTTTATATAAAAATGTTTAAGACATTTTGATTTTTTTTCCTGTCCGGTCTTCAGAATGAGCTCTTCTAAAGCTAACCATCAAGAAACATTCCTCAAAAAGGAACTTCAGTCTCTACTTTCTAATATCCAGGACCTGTCAGTGAAAATTGACAAAATGGACTTAAAAATTAGATAATTTCAAGGTGAAATGCACCAAACAGATGGAAATTATTCATGAAGATCTCCAACAACAGAAAGCACAAATCTCTGGAATTGAACTTTCTCTCGATGATGTGGACTGCAGGTTATAACAAGGAGAAAACAACATAGAATTTCTACTAAAACAAAATACACTACTTCACTCAAAAGTGGATGATTCAGAGAAACAGTGATGCAGAAACAACATCAGAATTTTTGGATTACCTGATAATATAGAAGGTAACAACTTGGCAAACTTTCTAACCTCTTGGTTGCTGGAGACCTGGATCTCCATGAAGCTTTATCCTATGGTATCAAAAGGGCACACAGATCCTTAGTATCATCTAAAACAAGTAAGAACAATTCTTCTAAAATCTGTGATTGTGAGATTTCACATGACAAAGAATGATCATAAAATCAGCATGGCCTAAAGCCCCCATTAAAATAAATGAGAATATTATTCATTTTGACAATGATTACTCACCATTAGTTATTGCTAAAAGAAAACTTTTTTTGTCCTTAATAAAAGAATTGAAAAAAATGTCAAATAAAAACCCATTTGTTGTTCCTGGCTAGATTGAAAGTATTTTTATAAGATGGTTCTAAAACATTTGAAGACATGGATACTGCTCTCTCATTTATTAGAACAAACTTCTTGACAAAAAGAAGAAATGGAATGGGCTAATGCAAGCTTAAAAAGAATAACAGAAAATGGTACTTGGAAAACTTATGAAAAGAAAAATAAAGCAGAAAAAATTAACAATCCTCTGTTTTGTTTTGTTTTGTTTTTTACTTTGCTTCTTAACTGCTTAATGTAAGTTATAAATACTCTTTTGGTTACTTCTTTATAACACAGACTCATGGACTTAAACTCAGGTGAGCAAATGGTATTCTTTTATTATTTAAAATGGATAGTACTTTACACCAAGAAAAAGAATAATAGGAAAGGAAAACTGGTGATGTTCAAAAGATTGTTTGCTTATCATAATGGCTAAACATTGATTTGTTGTTCATCTGGATTAATTATTTATAAGTTCTGCAATATGACATGATATTTAATCCAGATTTTCATATGAGTAATTATCAATGCTTTTGCTTCAGCACTAAAGTAACAGAGGGACTATCTGAGCTTGGGAAATACTAAATTTTGCAGCAGTTCACTTTTCATATGTTAAACTTTTACATTATTAATCTGTATATGTGTTTATTTGGTTTAATGCTTAAATCGATAATATTACAAGGCAACTTGGTTTTGGTGCTTGAACAGCAAAACAAGCTTCCTCCGAGGTTTTAACAACAGCACGAGCCATACTAGGGTTCAAAATCATTTAAATTACTCACAGTTTCCCGCTTTGACTCCTAAGCTTTCTTTATCTTCATTTTGAGCTTATGGGACCTTATCTTGAGCCATTGAATGACTGCAATGCTTCTTTGCATATCATTAGTCTGCGACAAGTCATAACGTAAACTTTGAACTCTGACCTAATATCACACATGCAGGATGGAATGCTGAAACACTGATGAATCCTCAAATGGATTTAGAGCCACTTAAAAGGATTTAATTTATATTAACTTTGGAAGTAACCATTTCTTGATTACAAAAAGAGGTCAACTAATACAGAAATATGTGATTTTGTGCTTATGGTCTTAAAAACTGTAAAATTAGTAACACAATATATTGAACATTTCATAGAGTATCACAGCTTATCCTTTGCTTTTATACATATGCATTTATTATATTTGTATACTGATATGTTGCTAATGACTTTGAATTAGCTATGTTTAAATATTGAGCTAAGTAGAGATAATTGCTATTAGTGCAAGCATTTTAACTGTGATTAATGGACTCATTCTTTATTACTTCAAGTAGCGCATGGAATTTTGCTATTACAATCATTTGATTGTACAGTATGATTAATATACACAAGCTTAATAGAATCTAATAACATAAATAAATATTACATCTAATAATATAATGTTTATTAAATGTGTTTTGGTATACAGTATCATAGCATGACATACAGATTCTCAATTTATACGATATATTATTGGTTTTTGTAGCTTAAATCGTAAACTCTGGGTCATAGCACATTTATTTGTCAGTTAAGTCAAAAGCTTAATGATATTCAACACAAGATATATGAAAGTCTCATATAAATATTTATTTTCCTATACATACATTAATCTGTTTACATTCATGGCATTTATCTTTTACCTTTGTGCTTGTACATATTTAAAGCACATCTTTTCTATTTGTTTAGGACTCATACTATATACATACACATTATAGTAAGCTATATTCCCTAATTTGAAATCAGAATAGTAGATTGCATACAAACATTTTCATATAACATCTTCAAACCAAAATTTTGACACTAATCACAATATATGCCTGTTATTTGAATAATATGTTATATTAGTATCGGCAAAGATATATTTTATACCTGATTAACATTCATATAAGTAAACATCACTTATAAAAGTAATAAATACAGTACATATGATAAGAAGTACTGAGAAAGATTGTGAAAATATATCTTACATTAATTGGAAATGTATAATTGTATATTACAATATATCAGTTAAACACAATTATGGTATTCAAGGTTTATAGTTTCCTTAACCTACAATTACTATCTGATAACTACTCTCTGGTTTATAAATGTTATTGAATTTGCATTGGCTATTGAAATATTATTATTATACTGTTTACATAGATTAGTTAACTTGTTTGATATTAGCACAATATGAATCAATATATAAAATCCTTGTTATGGTTATCTGAATGTTTAGTTGAAAAATAATAAGTTATATGATTATATTCAAACTGAGTTTTATTTGGTAGGTTTGTATATCATAAAAGTGATGAGAATTTCTATTGTACACATATAAACATACTCAAAGATATTATTTATGTTGGCAGGAGCTGATTATTTATTGCTGTTAAGTTGGTGATTAATTTGAGTAGTTTATGCTACTTGAATTAGGAGTTTTTTAACTCCAGAAAGGTTGTGGGTAAAGTTAATTTTTTACATTTATATACATATTGGTTATTTCAGTCCTCATGGATGTTCACTATATTTATGTGTTTTAAAATAGTACTGATTGATCATCATTTAATTCCTTGTTTCCTATCAAGTATCTGGTATATGATAGTATTCCTCATGTGTCTTTATATATAAAGTATTAATGGTCAGCTTATATTCTAATCATATAAACAATTATATATATTTCTTCTAAAAGGCATCTCAATTAATATTAATGGTTTAAATAATCATTGTAAGAGGGGAAGTTTATTCAGAAACCTGAAATTACATAAATCACATCTAGTTTCACAAGAAACACACTTAATAACTGATTATATAACCAAACTTACTACTAAATCTTATACTATAATATCAGGTTCAGAGCACTATCAAAAGAAAAGAGGAGTAGTCATGTTATAGAGAAAAACAATACCCCTCCCTAAAATAATAGAGGTATATTATGATGATAAAGGAGTGTTTTTCTCTGTTACAATAGAGATAAATAAGAAAATATTCACACATAAATATTTATTGGCTACCAGGTATTGGGATGAATACAGTCAAACAACATCTAAATCAGATTGTCAACATACAGTATCTAAAGGTAATATTATAATAGCAGGGAATTTTAATTGTATATTAAATGAACCAAGAACTCTTAAATGGCACAGTGGAAACAACCCCAAACACAGCCAAATGGTAAAAGTCAAAATTATTTAATGAAGTGCTTTTCATTATAGTAGGTACAATAACTTCTTCAGATAACATTTAAATCTTTCATCCACATTTAAATTATTTGAAAAACATATGACAAAAATAAGCCAACCAGCAAAATACATATAAAAGAATCCACAAAACCGACCTAAGCATTAAAGAGGTACAAGTCTAAAAAAACCCGTCATATACTTCAAGATACTTGAACAATTTAAAAATTATATCAAAACTACCTTAACACCTGTAGTTGTAAACAATCTAAAGAGTTATTACTAAACTTCTGGATTATAAATATGGCTTAATTGTTCTTAAACGCTATCGTTTTAACTCTTTATAGATTTTTATGATTTTTATAAGTTTGAAATGTAATTTTACCTGTTCAAACTTTTGAGCTTTAACAGGCACAAGATGTTACATGTTTAATTCAATCCTGGATTGTGAAAGGCATTTAAAGCTAACTGCCAGTATAACTCTAACTCTTCAAGTTGCAGTGAAACTGGACCTCCTCTTGCATCTATTTGTACTTGATCAATTGCTTTGAAATAAAATGCATGCCCTTCAGACATTTGAGAATGTCTAGACAGGATGTTATCTATTTTTTTCCTATCAATAGCATACGTGTGCTCATATATTCTGTCACGCAATCTATGTTTGGTTTTACCTACGTAGAAAGCTGTACAGGATTTACACTTAACCAAGTACACTATAAATCTTGAATTGCATGTTAGTTTAAAATTAAGGTAATACTTCTTATTATTCACCATGAATGTCCTTCCTGAGTCACTCAGCCCACAAAATCTACACATACCACAAGGTAACATACCAGCTTTCCTTTCAACACGCCTAGGATGATTACTTTCCAACAAGTTTTAAGGTTATTGCCTCTTCTAAACACTATTTTTGGTGAAGTATCCAATTTTTCTACCAAAAATTTGTCATTAATTATTAGTTCTCAATTTTTAAAAATGATATGAGAAACTAATGGGCTAGCCAAGTTGAAAGTAGTTATAAAACTAGACTTATAGTTGAGTGAAGTACTCAGTTCTGGCAATGTTGTATTATATACAGGCAATGTATTAACTGTATGATTAGGTAGAGTTTGTGTCGTTAAGTACCGATCGCCTTTATACAAGATAGGAGAAATCACTCTATTTTCTCTTTTGTATCGTACCTCCTCTACTAAACTATTAATTAACTCAATTGGGTAGCCTCATTTCACAAACATACTGCTTAAACATGCACATTCTGCTATGAAGTCAGACTCAAGTGATGCCATTCTAGCTGCTCTTATTAATTGACCCTTGACAATAGAGCACTTCTGTGAAAAAGGATGACCACTTGAGAAATGTAAAAAAGAATTACAGTATGTCTTTTTTCCTGAAAATATTAGAAACCAACCTAGAATTAATGACATCTTTGGTTAGCTTAACATCCAAATAGTCAATCACGAAATTATTGTAGTTGAAAGTAAACTCAAAAAACTCCATTGTACTATTTAAATAATCAACGAATGCCTTTGCGTGTACATAATCACCTCGAAAGGCTATAAAGATGTCATCCAAGAATCGGGTGTAGTACACGATGTTCACCATGTGTGGTAAGCTCTTATAAATAAATTCTCTCTCCCAATAGGCCATTACTAAATTAGCAAAACTGGCCCCAGATGGTGAACCCATAGCCACACCCATCTTTTGTAAGTAAAATATTTGGTCAAACATGATGTAATTGTTGGTGAGAATAATATTGAGAAGCTCTTCTACTAATCAAATTTTTTGTTCAGGCCCATCCTTAGATTTCAATATTAAACTCACCCATTCAGCACCTACTTCATATGAAATAGAAGTGTAAAGATCCCTGACATCAATTGTTAGGAAGGTGTTATCTGCACTAAATTCTAACTTATTCATGTTATCCAAAAATGTCCAAGAATCTTTGCACACTTGAGGCTCAGATTTAAGATATTTTTGTAATACGTGGTCAACAACCTTAGCACTAGGGTAGGTAATTGACCCTCTACTATAAATAAGAGGCCTCATAGGTGGGTTTTGAACATTTTTGAGCATCTTGGGTATACCAAACATGACTGGGATCTTTGGAAAAGAAACTGCTATGTAATTGTAAGTGTTGATATCTATTTTCGCCTCAATGAAGAGGTCATTAAGGTAACCTTTAATGTGGTTCTGAGCTATATTCAGCTCATTAAGGGAGACTCTAGCATAAGCATCACTTTCTAACAGTAACTCCATTCTATTATTATAATCAACCTGGTTGAAAATAACTAGCCCTCCACCCTTGTCAGGCTTAATCACCCTGACGTTCAATGATCTCAATTCTTGGAAAGCTTGTATTTCATCGTAAGAGACATTTCTCTTTTTATTATTATAGTTAGACCTGTTGTTAAAATGTGGTATGTGCCTTAAGTCTAACTCGCAAATGCTTTCAAACATATTCAATACTGGGTGAAGTGGAGGGTTATAGACACTAGGAATTATGAACTTTTTATCACCCACCTGAAAGTTACCTAATAACACAGTTAAATTTTCTAACAAAACATTTCAAATCCATAATGGTCTTAGCCAGGTTGACATGTTTACTAGGAACAAATGTATTACCCTTAGATAATAGATCAACTAGTACTGGGTCAACCTCAATGGGTGAATAATTAAAAACATTAAAGTCACCAGCTGAGTTAGTTAATATATTCAAAGATCTATTAAGACCATCATCTAATATTTGCGCTTGTTGTTGCACCGTCTGTTCCTCAATTTCTGGAACTTTTTCTGTTTTGAACCATTCCTCATTTGATTGCCATAGTGAAAATTTTGATTCTTGTTGTTATTGTTTTTGTTTAAAGGAATGTTAACATTATTGTTCAAGTTAGGAATGTGTTCACTATGTCTTGGCATGTCAATATCAGCAGAGGTTTGGTCGATAGGATCGCTACTAGAATTGTCATTGTTAGAGTCATTGTGAGACTCGGCCCTTTGTACATTTGGCAACCATACTTGTGACAACAGTGGATGAGGGTAAGCTGTACCATCGTCATATACTGCCCTATCACGTTTTAATTTTTTAAACTTGTTGTTTTTAAGCCGTTCAATGAGTTGATCTAGGCTAGAAAAAAACCCTAGCATAGTCGTATTTGTATCTCACAAATTCACAGTCCTTAGTAATCTCCTTATCCAAAGCTGACACTTTCCCTGTTAAAGCCTCAATAAAACACGAGTAGTGTTTAACCATCACGTTCATTAATCCGAAACCTTGTTGGTCAAACAACTTAATTAGTTCTGAATGAAAATCAGAGTCAGGAATTAAACCAGTAGGATATTGGAATGAATGCAAGCCCTTAGGGACTATGTGTTGTTGTAAACACTTGTTGAAATATGCTACTTCCAACTGCAACTTTTTCAGTTTCAGCAACTTGTGATCAAAAAGTTTCAGTTTATCAGCTAGAGAAGTTGTACTAACCTGCGTATTTAGAGTGTTATCAGCCGGTCACCCCTGTATTGAAGTAAATCCGGTTTGAAAGTTCATAGAGTTATTAATCCATTCGGACAGACACAGAGCACCAATAAGCCCCGTAGCACTCTGTCTATCTTTATCATGTCCACACAGGTTTACCACTTCAACTCTAGCCTGAGTGCAATGCGGTCACTGGCCCAGTGGAATAGAACAATTGCTACTCATGTCGAGACTGCTATGAGTGCCGCAATTGCGTGGAGTTGGTAAATTTGAGGATTCTGGTGTGGAAGCAGAAGAGTTAAAAGCAAGCCCATTATTATTCACAGAGGTAGAACCCCCACGGGTTGTTGGTAAATCTAAAGAGTCCAATCGGGTAGCCAGCAAATTCACTTGTGTAAGAACATTAATCAAAGCTGTCAAATTCAAAAGGTCAGATTGAGATTGACTAAACAAATACAGGCTGTTTGGGCTGTTAAGACCACCAGATGCCATGTCACAAACCAGACACTCGAACAAACTCAAAAATTAAATAAACGAACCAAGAACTCTTAAATGGCACAGTGGAAACAACCCCAAACACAGCCAAATGGTAAAAGTCAAAATTATTTAATGAAGCACTTTTCGTTATAGTAGGTACAATAACTTCTTCAGATAACATTTAAATCTTTCATCCACATTTAAATAAAGTATTTGAAAAACATGCAACAAAAATAAGCCAACCAGCAAAATACATATAAACCTTAAAAACTTGTTGGAAAGTAATCATCATAGACATGCTGAAAGGAAAGCTGGTATGTTACCTTTTGGTATGTGTAGATTTTGTGGGTTGATTGACTCAGGAAGGACATTCATGGTGAATAATAAGAAGTATTACCTTAATTTTGAACTAACATGCAATTCAAGATTTGTAGTGTACTTGGCTAAGTGTAAATCCTGTACAGCTTTCTACGTAGGTAAAACTGAACATAGATTGCGTGACAGAATATATGAGCACACGTATGCTATTAATAGGAAAAAAATAGATAACATCTGTCTAGATATTCTCAAATGTCTGGAGGGCATACATTTTCTTTCAAAGCAATTGATCAAGTACAAATAGATGCAAGAGGAGGTCCAGTTTCACTGCAACTTGAAGAGTTAGAGTTATACTGGCAGTTAGCTTTAAATGCCTTTCACAATCCAGGATTAAATGAAACATGTAACCGCTTGTGCCTGTTAAAGCTCAAAAGTTTGAACAGGTAAAATTACATTTAAAACTATATACACATATATACATTTTTACGCATTTTAAATTGTTTTTAAATGTAACTCATGTCTTTAAGGATTGATTTTTTTCACATCAATTTAATGCAAGTTGTTTTTCATTGGTCTATTCAAACTGGTTAGTTTATGTAAGTGTTTAGTGAGGTCAAGTTTATTTAATGGAAGTTGTTTTTTGATGTAAACGTATGAGAAACTGTTTATACAACGTTAGTTGCTATGTTTTTTTCGTTTGTCACATGTTTGGATTAAAGTGAGTTTTGTCCTTTTTGCTGGGTTCGCTGTGCCTATTTTTGGCTTATTAGTTACTTTTGGCTTAGCAGTGAGACCACTACTTTGTTTACATTTAAAACTTATAAAAATCATAAAAATCTATAAAGAGTTAAAATGATAGTGTTTAAGAGCAATTAAGCCGTATTTATAATCTTGAAGTTTAGTAATAACTCTTTAGATTGTTTACAACTACAGGTGTTAAGGTAGTTTTGATATAATTTTTAAATTGTTCAAGTATCTAGCCAGAGTGTGTATGGCTTTCGCCACCCATTTTAAATTAATTTTGCTATGCCCTTTTTCGAGGTTAGTATACTGTGCCTCTGTCTAACAGTGACACAGAAGTGATACCTGGGGTAAACCTACAATCTCCCATCCACTCATCAAGATTCCTCTTTAATTCTTAGGTTGGTTTTGTGGATTCTTTCATATGTATTTTGCTGGTTGGCTTATTTTTGTCACATGTTTTTCAAATACTTTATTTAAATGTGGATGAAAGATTTAAATGTTATCTGAAGAAGTTATTGTACCTACTATAACAAAAAGCACTTCATTAAATAATTTTGACTTTTACCATTTGGCTGTGTTTGGGGTTGTTTCCACTGTGCCATTTAAGAGTTCTTGGTTCATTTATTTAATTTTCGAGTTTGTTTGAGTGTATATTAAATGACACAGACACTAATACTAGAAGTAAAAGGAGGATTTCTGCTTCAGCTAAATTGTTAAAAGTTTTTATTGACATATCTTTTAAAAGATATAAATAACTTTGCTGAATCAAATTCATTATTTTATACATTTTTCTCTCATAGACATAATACTCATTCTAGAATAGATAGAGTTCTTATATCTAAAGAATTGACTTTAGATATAATAGTTTGTCATAAAAAAGTTATATCCTGCCCCTTATAGGTTCATAGGTTCATAGGGTCATACTAGGCTATCTGCCCTAGGGCATTTATAAACCTAGCCAGAGTGTGTATGGCTTTCGCCACCCATTTTAAATTAATTTTGCTATGCCCTTTTTCGAGGTTAGTATACTGTGCCTCTGTCTAACAGTGACACAGAAGTGATACCTGGGGTAAACCTACAATCTCCCATCCACTCATCAAGATTCCTCTTGAAGAGAGTCAATGAGGGACTCTGCCTAACCTGGACTGGGATTTTATTCCAGAGTGAAGGGAGCCTCTGGGTTATGAATCTGTCCCTCCAGCATGTCCTATTTATTTCAGTGCTGAGGTTCAAGTCCCTCGAGCGCGTAGCTCGATGGAATTTGGATTTTCTGAGGTGCAGCATGTCCATTAATTCCGGGTTGGACATGGCTTTATACGTCAGGCACAGATCGCCTCTGAGCAGGCGGTATGCCACTGAGTAGAGCTGGAGTTTCTTTAACTGGGCAGCATACGGCATCTGTTTGAGCCCCTTGATCCTCTTGGTGAGGTACTTTTGGGGTCTTTCCAGTTGCTGCAGGTGTCTGGTAAGGTACATCCCAAAAGGGGCATTGTACTCAATTATGGGCCTGATGAGGGATGAGTAAAGAGGCACGATGACCTCCCCTGATCTAGATGTGAATCCCTTCATGATTAGGTGGGCTATATAAAATGTTTTTCTAACCACTTTGGCCACGTGGTTGTCAAATGAGAGATTGCTATCAACTTGGGTCCCCAGGTCCCTAATTACTTCTTCTGTACTTAATGGATTACCACCTATGTGGTAATTTGTGGGCACTTTGTTTTTGCCAAAGGGGATGACTATACACTTTTTGGCGTTTAGCTTGAGGCCATGGCTCTGGCACCAGTTGTCTGTTTCTATGAGATCACAATTCTATAAAATTTGAGTTAATAATTAAAACAACCCATAATGTTCAGATTAAAAGAATCCCTGCATACATTACAAAACTAAAAGACTTTAAAGAATTCCTTTTATCAGAAATTCAAGACTTTATTACTTTAAATAATACAAAATACATTTCTGAAATATACATATGGGATGCTTTAAAAGCATATCTATATGGGAAAATTCTCACATGGTTCAATAATAAAAAGAAATCTTAGGATAAGGATCTACATGACATACAGTTCAAATAAGATAATTTAAAACTAAACATTAGAGGAGATAAAGATAGAAAGGAAAAAATCACTACATTAAAAATAAGTACTTGGAGATATTAAATCATAAAACAATGATTAGTTTAGAGAAATTTAAATTTATAAATGTTTCTACCAATCCCAGATCTTTAAATATTTTGGCCAATAAAACCAAATGACTCAATAAGCTTAACCATATTAAAGAGATTTTCTCACCAAAAAAAGAGAAAAATGGTTTCTGACCTACAGAATATTTTAAGAGAATTTAGAGAATTTTTTTCTTAATATTAATCAGAAATCTCAGGTAATATATTCAAAAGAAGAAATCAAAACCTTCATTAACAAATATACTAAAAATAGAGTATCAGAAGAACAAACTATAACTATGGATAAACCTATTTCCTTTATAGATCTTCAAAATCAAGTTAATAAACTTAAACTAAATAAAGCTCCCAGTAATGATATTATTATTCCCGAAATATATAAAATTCTTCCTAAAAGAGCATTAAATCTACTTCACAAAGTTTTTAATATCTCACGAAACAAACTTATTACACCACCATCATGGAAATATACCTTCATATCTCCCATAACAAAAACAAATAAATATTCCAAAAAATGTTCATCATACAGTTCAATTTCTTTATTGAACATTGATTATAAAATGTTTATGTCCATATATGCAGACAGGTTGAAGGCATTCTCCCATCATTAGTGAATGAAGATTAAACTGGTTTCATTGTAAATAGAAATACCTGTGATAATATAAATAGAACAACTACCCTGATAGAATCTGCAAAAAACTTAAACAAAAGTCTAACATTAATAAGTTTAGATATAAATTGTGCCTTTGAATCAGTTAACTGGGATTATTTGTTTATACTCATGGAAGAATTAAAATTCTCAAAAAAAATTTATAAACCTCATTACGTATTTATATAAAGATAGTCAAGCATATATTAAAATTGGCACTAGTATCTCACAAAAAAATCCAATAACAAAAGGAATTAAGCAAGTCTGCCCTCTATCCTCACTATTATTTGCATTAATAATGAAACCATGGGCCAATTTAATAAGAGTGGATAAAGAAATTGAAGGTTTTATGTTAAATTCTAATCACTCTTCTAAAATACAACTATTCGTAGATGATATTCTCATAACTTTGAGGGAAAATAAATCATCTGTAGCAGCAGTTTTTAAAAATATGAGAAAATTCAAAACAAATCTGGATTAACCTTCAATAACAACAAAACAAAAATTCTTCCTATTTATCCAAGTAACTATATCTTAGATAATAAACATATAAAATATATAGCACAAATAAATCAAATAATATACTTGGGAATAGTAATTAAAAATATTATAACATATATTATTCAGCTAAATTATAATAATTGCCTATCTACAATAGAAGACCTTATAATTAAATGGAAAAAATTACCGTTTACCATGGAAGAAAAGCTTTCAATTATAAAAATGATTTTACTTCCTAAAATACTTTATATTATACAATCAATAACTTTACCTCCTCCAAAATCTATAATTAAAAATTTTAATTTAATGACTTTAAAATGTATATGGTTTTCTAATAAACTGAGAATAGCCTTAACTTACCATATGAAAGACTGGGCAAATGGAGGTATAGGTTTTCCCAACTTAGAACTATATTCAATCGTTTCTGTAATTAAATCTGTAACTCTTCTTATAGACAATGAATTCACTGTAGAATGGAAAAGATTCTTAGAAATACTATCTTGTGATGCATATAATATTCTTAACTCTCAAAAATATTATAGTGAATAATTCATTTCTTTGGATATTGAAAGATAATTTTTCTGTACAAGCTTTTCTAATACATAAATCCAACTACATGTTACTCCTCTTAAAAACATTTAGAAATTATATTTATAAATCCACAACCTACACAACCTTGTATTTTCTTCTTTCCTCCATAGCTTTTACACAAGGTCTCCTGATCTCATCTGACTACACAAAAATGTTACTTTTTAAAGAGAAAATTTTAATATATTGCTCTCAATTGATGGTAAAAGATGAATTACATTTTTTCAATAATCTAAAAGCTGAATTTGATATAGACAAAAATGTATGGTTAATCTTACAAGAATGTAGACAATTTCTTTTAAATAAATTTGACTTAATGTCATCGGCAATAGCACAATCAATACTTAAATTGTTACATTAATCATCTATTCAACACAAATCTCCTATCAAAACAAATTATCATATATATATATATATATATATATATATATATATATACAAAATAATTAGAAATGAATCAGATATTTATCCTGAGAACTATTGGAATTATTTCTTTACTATCAAGAATCATGCTCCCAATGATCAAGATAAACAAATTTTATTAGAATCAGCTAACAAAATCACATAATCAATTAAATGGAGATTATAGACATGGAAATATATACACATGTCCTGTTTAACTTCATGCACAATAAATAAATTTAACAAAAATAATAACATATGTTGGTGATGTAAGAATATAGTGAAAGCTGATTGGTCACATATATTCTTTGACTGTGTACTTTTAAAGAAGTATTGGGAAGACATTGATATTTTTACAAGGCTTATTTTCTGATAATTTCACACCATCTAAGTCTATGATAGGATTTAATACACCAGTACATGATTGTATTAGAAAAATAAAATATCCAGTGATATGGTCTATATTGGCTGTTGCCAGGAAAAGCATAACAAAAAATTGGAAATCTGATACTTCTCCCTCTGTTCAAGAATTTAAATCTCTTCTCACTGAAGTTTGCTATCTGGAACTTTTGACCATTAAGTCAAGATCTATCAGGAATGCATCTAATTATAATATGTGGAATACGTTATATGAATTGCTAGGAAAATATTCTTGCAATTTAAAATCTGCTGATGTATATTAACACTAGTATATTTGTGAACATCTTTGTAAATAGTTTAGTTATGTTTGTTTGATATAGTTTGTTTTATATATATTCAAGTAGAATATCTGTGAATATCTTATGTTAACACGTGTCTTTATTTCAAATTCAATAAAGTTGTTTTAAAAAAATAATGTTTTAAGTCACTTACATCCAGAATTGTCCACAGATCTTGAGTTGTTTTTGAACTAAAACATAATCTGGAATAATATCATAGTCTTGCTAGTCTGGTAGTACATATTGGATTGCTCTTTTTCAGAAGCATCAACACCTCTTTCCTTGCAACTGATTTTGGGTGGAGGAGTGGAATTGTGGCAAAAAGCAAAGGTCAAAAAAGGGAGGAGAATTTTTTTAAATAACTTTTGGTATTCACTGCACTTACTCAAATATCAAGTATGAGATTGAGCACTACTGATTTATTGACATATTGCCTGACTCCAACCACCTTCTCCTAGGGGTGTTTGGCTTGGGGTTCAGGACTCCTGTTAGTCTCCCTGAGGTTGTCTATGGTCATTTTAAAATTGCTGAGAACCTCATCCTTTGGATTAATGTCTTTCATGGGAAACAATGGGGAAAGTTGCTGGTTTCAGTGTTAGAAAGTCTGCTGTTGACTGTGTGCTCTCTGATGAAAGCAACTCCTTCACTGCAGTCTGGCAAATAGCCACTACAAAGCATGAAGCTTACAGACATCAGAGAATTGTTTGCCTCCATTTTGAACAAAAGAGGACCCTGATAAGGTAGTCAGTAAAGGATATTTTGATGTCTTTTTTTCAAGATGGAGCCAGGAGCACTGATGTCGGGTTCAGATGATTACTGATCTGAACACTGGTGGAGTCAGTCTTGTCTGCTCCTGCAGTCAGAATTCTTTAATGTCACATCATAAGAAGTGAAATGATTACATAAGAATGACAGACAACTACAAATGGTGGCTGAGAAAGACATACTGAGAGGGACAAGAACAGTGCTATGGATTGACATACATTTGTTAATATCAAAGAACATTACCCATATATGCTAATAAAGTGGTATGAAACTGACAGACATTTGTAATACTACAGGTGCTGGCCATGAGTACTTATGAAATGCAGCTAGGGGCTTTGCAGAAGTAGCGTAACTGCAATGTGTAACAAGAAGAAGAGCACCACATCTGAGATAAAATGGGAGGCATGCAGAGTGTAGTTAGCCAACTCACTTTACTGTATTTTGAAATAGTATTAAAAAGGGAGTTTAAGGGTTATGGACAGAGTTTTAGGGCTAGGGTTAGGAGGTGGTTTTATGGTTAAGATTATGGATGGCATTTTAAGGTTAAGTAGGGATTTTTCATTTACAGCTAGTGTGAGGGAAGAAGTTTTAGGGTTACGGTTAGGGTTAGAGATTGAGTTTTAGAATCAGAGTCAGTGAGGATAGTTTAAGGTTAGGGATGAAATTTTAGAATCAGAGTTATAGATGGAGCTTTAGGTTAGGGTTAGAGATGGTGTGTGTGTATAGATATATATATATATATATATATATATATATATATATATATATATATATATATATATATATATATATAAATATATATATATATATATATATATATAGTACATTTAAATTGCATCTGTTACTGACAGCGAGAGGCTGTAACTCGTGTTTTCATTTTAGAAAGTAAAATATGCAAATGAGTTACATCTGCATCTCACAACAGTTTCTAATGAAAGGAGGTTCAGGATTCCAGAGATGCAGAAGGAACAGACAACATCACCAAAAGAGCCTGTTACCTAAGGAAGTAGTATGACTAGACCTGAAGCTTCAGCAGAAACTATTTTTATGTTCTGTGAGTAGGTGCATGAATCTTTAAACATCATTTTACTAACTGTGGAGAGACAAGAGAGGTTAATGGGACTGCAGACTTTTAGGGCAGTACAACAGTAGGTATAATAGGGCATGTTGGCAGCAAACTTTGTAGTCTTGTGACAATCATCATCATCATCATCATCTTCACAATCTTCTAAAATTTGTTCTAGAGAGAATCTCAATGTCAACAAGTCGAGAATGGTAAATTAAATGTTCTTATTCCTAGCAACAATCTCCAGCTCATCATATTGGATCCCTAGGTGCTCTCAGGGAAACTGTAAGAAATAAACTTTCCAACATTTCCTGGGTCTGCCATAAAGCTGTTACCCAGTGTGCTCTGGCTTGTACATCTCCCACATGAGGCGCATATGGGGGGTACAAGGTGGCCAAACTTCTCCAAATGATTCTTTTTGACATGGAGGAGTAGTAGCTGTACTCTGAGGTCCTTCCATATTGCCATTTCCTTACTGTATCATGCAGAATGAATCCAGCAACACTGTGAAGAAACTTCATGGTTTACAGTTACTCAGACATATTGTCAATAGTAGCTCAAGTTAGCATTTCCTTATATTTTCTTGCTTGTTTCACAATGGTGTGAGATGATAATACTTGTTTGACTGAGAGTTGTGGCTGGTCTGTCATTGCACCTCAGACAAACTGCAAGGGTATAAGGGTGGGGCCACCTACAAAAATATTTTTATGCATGTATATTAGCTGGTACAGTGACAAGTCCTGTGGGCAACCATTATAAGAGTGGGTGTACTTGAGCTGCATTTACAAACTGTCTTGACCAAGCTCGTGCAAAGCAAAATTGTTCATATAGATACATCAGGTACAATGCATTGCATTACACTGACCATATACATTTTTTAATATTGTTTTTGTCTCCTGGCTACTATCCATCAACCATTCCATTAGTCCTGAGTGCATCCATTGCTTGGAATGAGAGATGACCACAGGGGGCCATTGAACAAGTAATCATGAAGGTTGTTTCTGCCCCACCCTGTCTGAGAACTTCCTTTTGGTTACATAAATGGAAAATACTCTCATCCCAGTTACCTGAGGGTCTGGTTTTCAAACTTGCCAGACAGGGCCCATTCACATGTAAGGATCAAACCTAATTATCCCCAGGACAGAGGAAGAACTGATGTCTCTGCATGATAGCTACATTATTCATGAAGATGAGCCAAGGAGAATTATTTGTTTGACTTAACTCCACCCCAGAACAGCTGATATGCACACCTGTTTTACTGCAGGAAACCACAGCACCACATCAAACCCATACCCACTTTTGTATACATCCACAAGGCAGACTACCATCATTAGTTTTGCGGTGCTGACAACACATCACTGATCATATGCTGCATGTCACACACTGCCTTGCTATAGATCATCAGCATTGCAGTAACTGTACTGCCTTCCTCAAGGATAAATAATTCACTCATCTTCACTTGTTAGTTCCTCCAGTTTCCAGGCCTTTAACTGTGGGTCATCTGACTCGCAATCAAGTCTTACTATAGAGCTGACACACTAACTATATAATATCAGCCTTAAGCCTATACAATGGCATGGGCCATTTGTATTTACATCAAAATAAGACTTCTGAGCAGATTTAGAAGACATTTTAGTAAATTAAACTTTCTAGTCCTTAGAATCATTTTAACTTTTGAAACACCCATATATCTGGTTTCATTGCTGTTTTTCCAATTCTGGATAATTTACAAGAGCTATTTACATTGGGCTTTCCTACTATTCTGCGGCGGTGGTGCTGCGGTAGCGTTGTTGCCTCACAGTTAGACGTTGCCCGTTCGATTCTCAGTTAGAGCGTCTTCTGTGTGGCGACATGCGTGAATGGGCGTTCCTTCGTTGAAGGTTGTGCGTTAGGCCTGGCAAGCCAGCACATCAAAATCTACTGCCAATCATTAGCGGACTGGAGTTCCGCTGTGGCGACCCCTAACCGGGAAAAGCTGAAAGAAACAAACAAACATTTACATTGGGCTTTTCTATGGAATAGAAGTTGCTGTGCTACAACGTTTTAGGAAATGCAGCTCAAGGAGTCTCTCTCTCTCTAGCCTTTGGCTATCACATTGCTGCCACTCTACTTTCTTGGAGCGATTCATTAAAATTTCTGGTTACTCATCTTCCTGGAACTTTGTCTTCAGTATACTTGTCTCATACAAATGTCTGCAGTTCTTTCTGTACAGCTTTTTATTTTCCCCAGGTACAACACAGGACCTTGGATCAGCTGTATTTTCCATGGCTTCAGCTTCAAACTGAGGACTTTCTCTTTCCTTTTGTATTCTTACTCTCTCCTCAGTTTTTACATCTGGTAACCTTCTGCAGCTTCTTTCAAAACAGTACTTCGGCCTCTGTTGATTCCCTTCCAGCCTTTCATTTCCCTTCTGTAGTTCTTTCAATGTTGTCACATTCATTAATAATTCAATAGGTGGGAGGGTGGCATGATGGTTAAGGTGTTTACCTTACAGACATGAGGTGCAGAGTTTGATTCTCACATGGGGTAATTGGATAGGCTTAAAATGGCCCCCAAAGGCAATTAGCCTAGTACTAACCTATGAACCTAATAGCAGCACAGTTCTATATCATTTGAGCAAATTGCACAAATTGCAAACGCTCATAATATTGAATATACTGGACCTAGAACTTCCTATTGTGGGGGGCTGCACCCCCACACCCCCCCTAAATATCTATTCCAACTCCAAAATCACACTACAGTGAGGAAAGGGCAAATATCCAATTCTTCACTGTACTGCACTTCACTTGAGTGATTAGGCATGCTTCTGATTCCAAGTGAACCAGCTCTCACAGTGGTGAATAGTCACCATTATTTTATACAGAACAAAGCAGTTAATATAAAGTTTTGTCCACTATGTCTCACCCTGCTGAGTGATAACAGTACCAGAGTCTAAACAAGGCAAGTGACACAAAGTTAAATTTCCAGCCCTCCCAATGGGAATTGTTCTTTCAGTTTTGTGCCTTCCAAGTAAGTAGCCAGTAGGCGGAGCACACAGATGAGAAGTCTCAACAAGTGTTTATTGTCATGTATGAAGTAATATTCCTGCACATAAAGCAAAGACTGTGGTTGCTGTCAAATAACAGTCTGGTAAATGAAAGTCTTTGGTAAACCAAATTCTTCGGAATTCCACTAAAGCTTCTGGCAAACAACTGACTCTGGCAAAGAAAAGTCTCTGGCAAACACAAGTTTATGAGTAAAAAGTCTCCCAAGCTGTACCTTTATTAGTATATTGGCACTTACAAAGTCCAGAAATCTGTGGACATAGTTGCTATTGCTAGTATATGTTTTGCCAGTTTATGTGTGTAGCCCATCTAATTGTAAAGGGCATATCTGAGGACACCAGGGAGACAATTTTACCACTTTATACCTCACTGATTTGAGCATTTGAAATGTTGGGGCCTACTAAAATGAGACAAGAAATATGGAGACTGAATGGCCGAAAAAAAGGACTTGCATATATCAAGTCCAAGATGGCCATTTCTTAGAATATTCCCTTTTCTCTGAAGTATGGTGATCTCAGAGTTGGTATATATAAGTCCAGGGGGTGGGGGCTTGCCCCTTCATCAGGGGGTGGAGGGGGACTTGCCACCCTGCAAAAAAGAAGTTTAAGGGAGAAGAATGATGTGTAAGATTCACTGTTCTCCAACAGTTTTTTTTCTGCAAATGGGCACTCAGCATTTTGAGTGCCAGCATTTTAATAGGGAACCCATGTAGATCTTCATCTTTATTCACCATTCCTTCTTGGAAGATAGGCTTCAAGGTTCCAACCACCACAACTTCTACTGGCAGTTCTACAACTACAACTCAAGACAAAAGCTTCCCAAATCAGAGCCAACTGCTCTGGCTGCACTGCATCTTACTTCACAAGGAAACCAGCCAGACTACTCTGGACTCCTGAAGACTGACTTCAATCATGTTGTCAGTAAACCTGCTTATATAAGCATCTACCTCCTCCAGCTACCTCTGATTACCTGGCAGTTCTCATAATCTCTTAAGGAGAGCTGTCTTAGATTCTTTCTCCAACATTACCCACTGATAAAACTGCTGTTTTATAACAATGTGCCTAACTATCCTGCAATTGGCTGTTTTTACTACCTGTTAGGCAACTCCCAGAGGCATCATAATGCTATACTACAAATGACCTCCCAGGCTTGAAGCCACTGTCTTCAAGCCTGTAGGAAGGACTGTAAGCCTAGACAAACCATCTGCATTGTGATGGTGAACACCAGGATGGTGTTGACTCTTGAAGTGGACTGGCTACAGGCAAAGTTTTACATTTATCTATTCCTGCTGGAGTAGGACATGGTCTGTAACCAGTGAAAACTCCATACCTAGCAGACAGTACCAAAGGAACCCAAAGCTCCATTTTATTGCTAGACACTCTCTTTCTATAACAGAGTATCTCCTTTAAGCTTTGTTTGATTTTCTACTTAAATAGCAGACAGGGTATTCTTCATTGTTAACTTTCTTTGTGAATCCTGCTCTTAAGCTGAACTTGGATGCATCAGTATATACATTAAGGTACTTAGGAGAGTCAGGGGACACTAGGAATATGTTCATACAGAGACTTATTTTATGTATTTTTAAATCCCTATCAGCCTCTGATGTCCATCTGTCTTCTTCTGGCATTCTGCTCTTGATAATGTTAGTTAGGGGACAAGCTATAGAAGCAAATCTTGGGATAAATTTCCTATAGTACCCAATATCCAAGGGAACTTGATTTTTCATTTGAGGTGTTCACCACTTTCTTGCTGATTCCATCTTTCCTTTCTGAGGTTTAATTAGCTTTAATATATTACATAGTCTAAGTATCTGACCTCAGTCATGCCCACCTTGTACTTTAGAGTATTGACAGTGAGCCCAGTTTGTCTCAAGTAGTCTATAACACTGCCTATACCTTTGTAGGATGAGAGTCCCATTCCCCACAGTAAATATCCATATTGTCCAAGTCACTTGCCATATAGGTTTGGTGTCATCTTAAGACTGTACGAATGAACATTTGGAATATATGTGGGACACCATAGAGACAAAAGGGAAGAATGGTGTATTAAAAAGACCATCCAATATAGATAAGGCAGTTTTCTCCCTAGCCTCTTTGATCAGTGGGATCTGCCAAGTACCCTTTAGGTCCAGGGTAATGAAGAGTTTAGTTTTACCCAGTCATTCCAGCAGCTTGTCTACCTCAGGCATAGGGTAGTTATCAAACTTAGATACAATGTTCACTTTACAAAAGTCATTACAAAATTGAAAGGTACATTCACTAAATGACTCCTCCCTCCAATTTTATTTATTTTTTTCTTCCCATGTAGCCTGTTTCTGGGCTACAAGGTATACTATAAGGTAATTCTGAAAAAAATACCTCTAGCCCTTGAAATAAATTCCTAGACATTCTGCTTCTGGGTATCATTTACCTGTGTAGTGGACAATAGCCACCTTTCCTGTTCTCAGATGAGGACTTCTAATGCTACTCCCATTAAGCCAACTTGCTCTTCTTTTCAGGGCTATAGTATATTTATGTGATAGACCTGTAAATATCACCATTTTTCTGTCCTTTACTTTAAGATTACCTCACTCTTAATGACGTCATAAGGTTCCTGTCATTTGAGAAGAAACTTATTCTCACTGGTAGGGACTCGCCTACAGAGAACTCACTGATATGGGCATTTTAGTTATATTCCCTTTGCTGACTTATCTGTGCTTTTTCCAAGTGCTCTCAAACAACAGGCATGATTTTTCTTCTTCTTCTGTTCCCTAGACTGTCATACTGATTGTGATTGAGTACAGTTTTAAAAGCGGTTTCCTATTTCTCCAATCTTTTCTTCATTATACCTAATAGTCCCCTAGGGCACCTATCATACAAGAACTCAAACAGACTAAAACAAATGGAAACTTGGGCTACCTCTTTCACAAAGAACATTAAATAGGGCAGTAAATGTCCCAATTCTCCCATTTGTTTCTAGAACCTTCCCTTAACATGGGCTTCAGGGTTCTATTGAGCCTTTTGACAACACATCAGTTCTGAGTAAAACATTAGAGGTTCTAAGTTATTTTATCTGTATACTCTCACAAAGATGCTATATAATCTTTGACATAAAATGGCGTGCCTTGATCTGTCAAGATCTCCTTAAACATACCAACCCATATACACTACTAGTTCCTTTGCTACAGCCCTAGAGTTGGCTTTCCTATGGGGTTTAGCTACAGGAAATTGGGTGGTATAGTCTAGGATCACCAGTAAATACTGGCATCAGTTACTGGATTTGACAAAGGAACCCATGAGGTACATAGATATTCATTCAAAGGTTACCTTAATTATTGGCTGTGAGATTTGAGACTAAAGGATTTTTAAATCTTAGGTGAGTTTGGAGTTACTCTTGACATTCAGGACCACTAGCACAATATTTTTTGGTTTCTTCCGCCATGCCAGACCAGAACCCTCACTTTCATTATGACTATACCCAAGTGTCCTCAAAAAGGTTTAAGTACCAGCAACTGTCATAAAAATTCTTTCCTAGCTTTTACCCTATAGAGTAGCCCATTTTGTATTTCAAACTGTAGGCATGGCAGTGGGACTCCCATGAATGAATCCTTTCTCATGACCCTGGATACATTTCGCTAAACCCAATTTTGTCTCTCATTTTCTCATTGTATCCTCTTGAAGTTCAGGCAGCCCATTAGGAGTTCAGAAAAATTGCAACTTCCTTCATCAGCTATGTTTCAAGAGGTAAAAGTCTCAGTTTTTACCCAACTAAGGCTAGCACAGGGGTTTCTGTATCCCAGTCTGCCTCAAGGAAGGGCAGCTCATTCAAGTGCTTCAAAGATTCCTCCATACCTCCCTATTGGTTAGAAATCTCCTTTATTTTAGGAGGGTTAGACTTATTCTACACCCTTTCTTATCTTCTTACAGTATAAAGTTTGGACACATTACAGCTACTTCACTACTTTAATTTTACTTATTATGCTAGATACAAATGCCACTGATAAAACTCCCATCACATCACATTTAAAATACTTTTGACAGCATAAATACAAAACCTCTTTACAATAGAAGGTGTAATTTATGTCATGAAATTATTATACTAATATTAATGAGAGCAAAAACTGTTTGACTTACCAGCAGTTCTTCAGTCCCTTCAGTGTCCTTTGAAAGATTAATGACATAATAGTATAGGTTCATAGGTTCATAGGTAGGTACTAGGCTATCTGCCTGAGGGCATTTATAAGCCTAGCCAGAGTGTGTCGGCTTTTGCCACCCCATTGATTAATTAACTGATCCTCTGTCAAGCAGAACCAATGAAGTGATCCCAGGGCTGTATTTTCTGTTACCCATCCACTCATCAAGATTTCTCTTGAAGAGTGTTAGTGAGGGGCTCTGCCTGATGTAATTTGGAGTTTTGTTCCACAGCATGGGGAGTCTCTGTGCCAGGAATCTATCCCTCCAGCATGTTCTATTTATTGGTGTGGTGAGGTTTAGTTCACTAGAACGCATGTCTCGCAGTGACTTGGATTTCTTTAGGTGGAGCATGTCCATCAATTCTGAGTTGGACATGGCTTTATAAGTCAGGCAGAGATCACCTCTGAGTAAGCGATATGCCACTGAGTACAGCCGGAGTTTTTCAGTCAGGCTGCATAGGACATATGTTTGAGGCCAGTAATCCTCTTAGTGAGGTACTTTTGTGGTCTTTCCAGCTGTTGGAAGTGTCTTGTGAGGTGCATCCCAAATGGGGCATTGTACTCTATGATGGGTCTAATGAGTGATGAGTAGAGGGGCATTATAACCTCTTTATTTCTAGATGCAAACCCTTTAGTAATTAGATCGGCCACATAGAAGGATTACCTAACTACTTTGGCAATATGATTGTCAAAGGAGAGAGTACTATCTACCTGGGTCCCCAGATCTCTTATTACCTCTTCTGTATTAAGGGGGCTGTCACCTATGTGGTAATTTGTGGGTGTTTTGTTTTTCCCAAATGGGATTACTATGCATTTTTTGGCATTTAGCTTGAGGCCATGACTTTGACACCAGGTGTCCGTCTCAGTAAGGCCCTTTTGGAGGAGGTCCGTGTCAGCCAGAGAGTCAATTACGGCTCCCAGTTTGCAGTCATCAGTGAACTTGGTTAGCCATAGTCCTCCTGTGTTTGCCTGTATTTCTGAGAAGTATATTCCATACAGTAGGGGTCCCAGGACTGAATCTTGTGGGACACCACTTGTGACTGGTTTAGAGTCGGACCTGGAGCCCTCTATTCTTACCGTGTGAGTTCTGTCTGTAAGCCAGTTGGCAATTCATCTCGTGACGTAGGGATTTATGGTCAGGCTAGTGAGTTTTTCTGTAATACCTGAGTGAGAAATGGTGTCGAAAACCTTGGCGAGGTAAAGGTAGGCTGTGTGAACCACCTTTCCCTCATCTATGGCCTTGGTGACTGTCTTGAAGAAGTCAACCAGGTTTAGTAGGCATGATCTGCCCTTAACAAAGCCGAACTGGGTCAGGTCAAGTGTTTGGAGGTTTCCAATGTCTTTGTTAATGAGTTCCATGATGATGCGCTCCATAGCCTTGCAGACCAGGCTAGTCAGGCTTATGGGGCAATAGTTACCAGGGTCAGTTGTGGCCCCTCCTTTGTGGAGAGGAATAACCATTGCAGTGCACCATTCTATGGGCACATAGCCTGTGGAGAGGCTGAGGTTGAACAGCGTGTTTAGGTGGGGGGTTAGTTCGTTCTGTAGTTCATGCAAGATGCAGCCTGGGACACCATCTGGTCCCACTGACGCTGTGTTTTTGGCTTTTGAAAGGGCTGTTTTCACCTGTGCGTCTGTGATTTTTGGGACACTACACTTTTCTGCTATTGTTGTGGGCCCTTTTGGAGGTGACATGGGGGTGAAGTTTGCACTGAATCTATCTGCCAGGATGTTGGCAATATCAGTAGGTTCAGTATATTTGTGCTATTTTGCACTAGTTCAGTGCATATCTGCGTGTTTCCACTTAGATTCTTAACATAGCTCAAGAAGGCTTTGTGGTTATCTTTTGAATACTTGGCTATTTTTCTTTCGAAGTTAGCCTTGGATGATTTCATGAGGGACCTTAGTTTCTTACTGATACTGATCAGGGATGTCTTTCCTTCTTGGGATTTGCTTTTTTTCTGAACTAGTTTCCTCCTTCTATTGTATAGCCTGTTTATGGCAGGGGTCTACGAAACTGGTTTCCTTCTCTTAGAGGAGTGAGTCTTGGTTTTGCTAGGGATGCCACAATCCATGCATCCTTGTAGGTGTTCATAGAGTGCATTTGTAAAGGTTTCTGCATCTTGGGCAGCATTATCCTTTAGCGTGGGGGCTGTGAAACTTACCACGTCTGTCTTAAGTAAGGTGAAGTTTGCTTTAGAAAAGTTTTTTACTGTAGTTTCATTAGTTGGGGGTGATGGTGGGGTGTGGACATCAATAGTGATTAGTTTATGGTCTGATCTAACCAGTGATGGGTTGACCTCCTGTGTGGAACACCTGTCGCCCATGTTAGTGATGACCAGGTCCAATATGTTTTCACCTCTGGTAGGGGAGTTTACCAGCTGATCCAGGGCATTTGAGTTGATGAATTCCAGGAAGCGCTTGGCCTGGGAATTTGTAATCGAGTAGGTTTCCCAGTGAATGGTAGGGTAATTGAACTCTCCCAATATCAGGGTGTTCAGTAGGACCTTCATGTTTTCCAGTGTATCCAGAAAGGTGGAGTGGTGGTCCTGGGTCATGAAGAGTGATCTGTAGCAGGCCACAATTTGCATTGCAGATTTGCCCGATGTTAGTTGCACATGGATGATCTCAGAGGTATCATGCTGCGCCACTAACCTGGAGGTGTAGGTATCATTGATGAATATGGATACACCTCCTCCTTTTGCATTTCGGTCCGTGTTCTGTGGCCGAAACATGCGGTATGAGTTGTAGCCCAGTAGTGCTAGGGTGCTCTCTGGAGCCTTGAACCAGGTTTCAGTTACTGCACAGATGTCGACATTCTCCATACTGAGGAGTGCTTCGAGTGCGTGCATTTTGAGATTTTAACTCCTGGCACTGAGTAGCATAACCCTCAGGTTTTTGTTAATTGTGCTGTTTACAGAGGTGGATTTGACTTTTGAGCCTTGCCTAAAAAAGGCACTATGGGGGCAGCAAGAGCCTTGGCCAGTATTCAAAAGCCTAGGGGTGACAGGTGCAAGCCTTTTCTTGCGAAGCAATGCAGCTTGTCAAGCATGTCGTCCCAGGCTGACAGACACTGTATCCCCTTTGAATGACACCAGGAGCTTAGCCAATTGTTAAATTGATGATTTTTTTCTTTATACTGAGGTATCATTCTTGGTGAAGGCAGGATACTACTCAGGGTCAGGGTCATACCAGCCTGGGCTGCATGATCAGAGAGCTCTTCCATGTCTCTTTTCATGTATTCCAGGGAGGTACGTCTCAGGTCATTCACACCAACATGAACAATGACAGAGTCATATCTGCACTTGTTCTGGAGTGACCTGAGTGCTTGTGTTATGGGGCGGATTCTGGCTCCCGACAGGCAGCTAACAGTAACCTTCTGCTTGTCCAGCCTCATGAGTGGGATGTCAATGTGCCTGACTATAGAGTCACCTATTACTAGTGTGTTAGGTATGTTATTTCACCTTAAGGGCTATGATTGTGCAGCACACTGATTTTGTGTTTTATGTGTTGTCTGGTTTGTGACGGGAAGTGCAGGTTGTTTGGGTGTCTGCTTTGGAGGTCTCTGATGCTTTTGCAGGTTTTTATTTAGAGCCTCCGAGTATGTTTTTCTGTATTTATGTGTATTTTTTGCCAATGCTGTTTTAGTAGGTCTGTGTGCGGCTGAAGGTGTGGTGCAAGTGTTAACCTTCTTCTCTTGACTGTCTGTTCCAGTCTTGGGTGGAGACAGCTTAGCTTCCAGTTTGACTGTATAATTGCATCTATTGCATATGTTAGTGTTTTGTGGTAGGAGGAGAGGGTTGTCTGTGTTACATGAGGCAGTTGTAACATTGCCTCAGGATACCCGGATTCACCATCTGGTTTATGCGTCTCAGTTCTTTCATCATTTTAACATAGTCTACAAACATCCTGGCTATCTTAGACACCTTTTCTTGCAGACCTGTAGTTCCCATGCTAAACTATTTCTAAAGGATTTGATGCTTTAAAATGTTCCCATTTATTCACTAATTTCACATTGTAGCTGGTCTTCATCTTGATCATCTCAGTCTCCCAACACAGGACCTGTTGGTTGAAGTCCACTGTGCTCCTGATTCTTCTAGTCAGTTCCAGTCTTTTTTTTCCTGTCATTCAAGCACTTTCCATTTGAACAATGAAAAAGATTTATCTGGTAAAGTCTCTTTATGGACTTGCTCAATGTCACATAATTGAGAAGAAGAGCCCTCTTCAGATTGCTGACTCATTCTTTGTTAGCTAAACTTTCTTTATTTCCTCCTTAGCATGTTCTGCATCTAAACATGTCTTTGATCCTCTAGGAAAGATATTCTGAAGACAGATAGCTGTAACGGCTTTCATTTCACACCCAGCTCTTGGCATTCCCTGACTGCTGGGATAACGTTGTTTCTGTTCTGTCTGGTGTACAGTGAATAATCATTTTCACAAACACTGACATGTCCCCAATTTTTATTTTTTTTCCTTCTGCCACCATTTTGTCCGAGCAGCTCTTTCTGTAGATATGATTGCATATTTGCTGGTACAGGTCTCAGCTGATTTCTGATTGCCAGATATGGAACATACACATGATGTTCCCTCTCAGTTAACAAATCCTGCTGTGAAACACCAGTTCATTTGTTTATTTGTACTGCTGTAAAATTAATACAGTCTATTTATTCCAGTTTGCCTGGTGTATAACAGAGAGTGTGTTGTAACTTTAAGAAGCATTTCAAAGTGAGGGCACATGCATATAAACAGAGAGCATGCGCAGGCAGCAGTGCCATTTTGAGAGAACAGCCAGAGTATTAACGTGTATGAGTGCAGTAGTCAGTCTGTTTATAAGTTTATTCAAGTTTAAGTTACTAAGCCTCATTCCTGATGTGTTTGTATATAATAAAGCTGCTTGAACCAAACCCACAACTGTTTGTCTGTTTTATCCTGACCAAATGAGCAACATGGTGTCAGAACCAGGATTGAGAGTGCAACTTCTTCAAGCCATGAGGTGCAGAGTTAGCGGTGGAGGTACAGGTTGGGTGATACAGTGCTCAAATGATTAAAAAAGGGCCATAAATGAACTTCAGGTAAGCAAAACTTGCATGAATGATTTGTTTTTGAAAGAAAACAATACAAAGTATTTGCAAAGCACAAAACACATTATTGATCAAACGAGTAGCACAAAAAGCATTATTAATCAAATGAAAGGCACAAAACACATTATTGATTAAACAAAATATTTGAAACCATGATATTTGAATAGAATTATCAGAAATACTTATGTGGGTGTTCAGAGTTACTTCTGATTTGTATAATGAGCATGTTAAAAGTAAAATGAGCACAAGAAAAGTATAACGAGCATTATAAGAGGTCAAACGGGCATAATGAATACAATAAAAGGGAAAAATAAGCATAAAAAAGCAAGGAGACTGCATTTTTCTATAGTAAATGACCATGTTTTTGTCGTATTCTTTTACCTTAGAAAGAAGACGCGGGACAACGGTGTGCAGTTGGTACCAACTCCAAACTTTATTGACCGGCCAACATACATACAATCCAACCACTTCCTGTCTCACAGCCCTTACGTCATGCACTTTCCCCCGCCCCCAAAGAGCACTAGCTAAGGCAAGACAACTCAGTCCATTGAATACACCACATCTCCTTTTCCATAAGGCCCCTTTTCACTTAACACAAAACCCAGATCTATTCAATTTCTTCCACTTCACTACGACTTGGTACATTGACACCAAATGCTCACTTAGCCACGTTCAGATTACTATAAACCCCAATGACATTGTTATTTCTACCCGGAACTTCACAGATCCAAGCGGTCCGGCTTGTTAATAACTCTTCCTGATCTGGTCCTCACAACATCACTATGTGCCCGGGGTTCCGGGGGAAGGCCATTGCAAAATGGCAAGGCCTCATCGGTCTTACTTGGCACACTTTCCGGACACCCAGGGTTTGATTCACGGTCAGGCTCAGGTAAGGGAATCAAATGCACACGGTTTCGCCGCACAGTCCCTTGTGGCACGTCTACCTTGAAAGACCTCGGCGAGTAATGTTTTTGATCTACAGTACCTGGGGTCTTCATATCTGTCACCCACACCTGGTCACCGGGCAACACATCCCCCAGCGGCCTTGTCCGATGGCGTCTGTTGTAGTTTTCGCCATTATACACCCTCTTCTCCCCCTCTTTCCCCATGAGCCTTCTCCAGTCAGGCAGCGCAGGGTCCAACTGTGAAGGATAAATCGGAAGGGAGGTCCGCAACCGTCGTCCCATAAGAAGTTCCGCAGGGCTATAACCATTCTGCAGTGGCGTCGTCCTGTACGCCAAGAGAGCCATGTACGGATCGGCACTTTTTTTAAGCAGGTTCTTCACCGTCTGCACCGCACGTTCTGCCTCCCCGTTACTCTGCGGGAACCTGGGGCTGCTTGTGACATGCTCGAAGCCATAAGCGGTTGCAAAGGCCGCAAAAGACTGCCCTGAAAACTGAGGTCCATTATCAGACACAAGTACCTCTGGGATACCATGGCGAGCAAAGAAAGATTTTAGGTGGGTGATGACCTCGTTGGAGTTGCTATGTTTCAACAATGCGATCTCAAGAAACCTGGATAAGTAGTCCACAGCAAGAAGGTAAGTATGTCCTTTCAGTTCAAATAAATCCGCGCCCACTCTTTGCCATGGACGGTCAGGACATTCTGTTGGGATGAGGGGCTCAGGAGGATTCCTTCTCTCTGAGATGCACGTCCTGCATCTTAAGACCATGTCATTTATCTGTTGGCTAAGCCCAGGCCACCAGACGGTCTGACAGGCTCTGGCTTTGCACTTCACAATGCCTTGATGTCCGTCATGCAATTTCAACAACACCTCATTACGCATGGCAGAGGGGATAACAAGGCGCGAATCTTTTAAAAGCAACCCATCTTTCACTGTTAGTGTGGAACGATCTGGCCAGTAGCTCTTCAGTAAGGGTTCCTGGTTCACATACGGCGTCCACCCCTGGCTGCACAAGTCCATGACCCGCGCACACACACTGTCCGCTTTCAGCTGCTCCCGTAGTGTTTGGAGGAAGGATGGCTTCACCTGCATGTTTTCCACGATACTGTTCACATAGATATCCGTATCCTCCATTAACTCTGTTTCCTCCGGGGTTAGCCTGGTTTTAAGTGGAGAACGTGACAGGGCATCTGCCACCCACAGTGATTTCCCTGGAGCGTACTGCACCGTGTATGAGAACTGCATCAGTCTCATCCTAAAGCGTTGAATTCTGGGCGGTAGAAGATCCAGCGCCTGACCGCCCAGCAATGAGACCAGAGGTTTGTGATCAGTCTCTAGACAGAATGATTTGCCTAATAGGTAATCTCGAAAGCGTTCACATGCCCAGGTAGACGCTAGAGCCTCTTTCTCAACCTGTGCATATCGTTGCTCTGTGGGTGAGAGTGACCTTGATGCGTATGCCACGGGTCTCCAGCCATCCTCCCATTGTTGCTGCAACACACTCCCTAACCCAAAGGATGATGCATCCGCGGAAACCTTCGTATCCCTCTTCGGGTCATACACAGCCAAAACTGGAGGTGAGGTGATTGCCTCTTTTAAGTCATTGAATGCCTTTTCCTGGTCCCCACCCCAGTACCAGCTGTTTTTTTTTGATAATAAGTCTCTCAAAGCTCTGTCCCTCTCAGCCAAATGAGGGATGAACTTCCCCACCTGATTCACCATGCCCAGGAAACTCCTGAGTTCTCCTACAGTAGCAGGTGCTGCCATCTCCGTGATGGACGCGGTCCTCCTTGGGTCCGGGCTTATACCAGAATTCATAATGACATGGCCCAAGAAGGTCACTGTGCCCCTCGACAGGTCACATTTCCCTATATTCAACGTAATACCAGCTTCTTCCAGTCTCTTTAATACCGCGTGAAGTCGGGCATCGTGCTCCTCCTGGCAACGCCCCCAGACCAACACGTCGTCCATGTGACAAATCACACCCTCTAGTCCTTCGATGACCTCTGCCATCATGCGTTGAAAGTGTTCAGGTGCAGAATTGATGCCAAAGGGAAGGCGATTGAAGCGGAAACGCCCAAAAGGGGTTATGAATGTGGTAAGCGCAGCCGACTCCTCTGACAAAGGAATTTGCCAAAATCCCATATTGGCATCCAGCTTGCTAAACACCTTCGCCCCAGCAAGCATCCCAAGACTCTGCTCAACCGAGGGCAGCCTAACCTTTCCTGCATAATGATTCATTTAGCTTAGTGTAGTCTACACATAGTCTCAACCTGTTACTGTCTTTCTTTGGGACTACCACCATGCCTGCACACCAATCAGTAGGCTCTTCCATTCTGGTAACGACACCCAGCGCCTCCATCCTCATTAGCTCCTCTTTCACTTTCCCCATCAATGGCAGTGGTATCCTCCTGGGGGTCTTCAGAGAATATGGCACCGCCTTTGGTTGAAGCTTTATGTGGTATTTCCGCTGCACTACCCCCAACCCAGAGCACAACTCCGGGTATGAGGTCTTCAAAGACTCCATGGTGATAGTGTCAACACGTTTCAGGAGACCCAGCCCCAAAATAGCAGGAAGGCCTAAAAGCGGCATGCGGAGTCCTTTTACAACATACACTTTCTCGCATGTCTGTCTTTGTCCATAGCTGAGCTGAAGCTCCAAGGATCCTGTAACCTCCAGTGGCGTCCCTCCAGGGCCCAACAAGGGTTTCTCCGGCTGCCGGAGCACAGGAGCGTTCTTCCCACTGAACACGTTGCGCAGGTCTGACTTGGAGATAACAGTGACATCCGCCCCCGTGTCAAGCTTGAAAGTCATAGGTGTGCCCTGTATTTGCACCTCCACAATCCAGGAATGGTTCCCGGAGGAGACAGAGCCAAGGAAGAACCCCTGTTCTTCACGCTCACCCGGCTCCTCGTCTTCCTCAACACTCTGCACCGCCTTGAACTGTCGGCAGACCCGCTGGTAGTGGCCCTTCTTCCCACACAAGCGACATCTCGCAGCGGTCGCGGGGCATAGGAGTCTATGGTGGAATGGCCCCCCACACCTGTAACACTGTGAGATCGGAGCGTCTTTACTCTTTTGCGTCTGGCGCTGAAAAATCGGCGCCAAGGGCTTGCCCCAACCTTTCGAGCCCTCCGGCCTGCGTCTGGTGTCCAGTGGTGTCTGCACAGCATTCACGTTATACTGCAGGGCGGTACTGTCGCACCGCAAGGCCGTTTGCTGCTTCTTAACCTCCTCCGACTGTCTGGCCATATTTACAGCTCTCTCTAAGTCCAACTCTTTTTCCATCTGCATCCGCTCGGACAGTCTGGTGTCTGCCAAGCCCACAACAATTCTATCCCTTATAAGCTCGTCATGTAGCGTCCCATAATTGCAATGTTCGGCTAAAGCATGCAGGGCAGTAACAAAAGCATCAACAGTCTCGTTCAGTTCTTGTTTTCTCATGTTAAAACGTGCCCGTTCATAAACAATGTTCTTTTTGACAATAAAAAACTTTTCAAAACCCTCTTTCACTTTGGCATACTCCTGGTGCTCTGCCTCGGTTAGCTTGAGGCCTCTCAAGACATCGTCTGCCTCATCGCCCATACAGTATATCAGGGTATTCACCTGGTTCCCTTCTGGGTTGGAAGATAAATTACTGGCCTGCCGGAACCGTTCAAACCGACGTATCCATCGTGTCCATTCGTGGGGTTTGGAGAAGTCAAAGGGCTCTGGCGGCTGAATACTGAACGTAGCATTGGGAGCACTGGCCGCCATGTTGATTCTAGCTCGTGGCTGCCGACCATTCTCGTCGTCCGACATGTCCGCTTTCCACGCCACTTGGCCCCTCGTACAGTCTTCAGCAAGAGGTCAGCACTCCCAGGCACAGCCACACAGCACTTCTGACACCATGTCGTATTCTTTTACCTTAGAAAGAAGACGCGGGACAACGGTGTGCAGTTGGTACCAACTCCAAACTTTATTGACCGGCCAACATACATACAATCCAACCACTTCCTGTCTCACAGCCCTTACGTCATGCACTTTCCCCCGCCCCCAAAGAGCACTAGCTAAGGCAAGACAACTCAGTCCATTGAATACACCACAGTTTTGACATAAGCTACTATTTTGCATCAACCAAAGCTATTCAAAGTATAACTAGAGTTGTTCGAAGTATTTCAGTGTGCAAAGTGTTTGCAGTATGTGCTTTATTACAGTACAATTGTTTTAAAGAGTTTACAGTGTAAAGCACAGCTAATTTGCAAAGTGCAGTCAGAATATAGTAATTTTAAAACATTTCTTGTGCGGTGTACATTTTATTTGCAAAGTGCAGTCATTTCCAAGTGTTTCTCACACTGTACAGAGTTATTTCACAAAATGCAGCTATGTCAAGAAGTTTCTTGTGCTGTGTACAGTTCTTTCGCAAAGTGCAGTCATTTTGAAGTGTTTCTTACACTGATAAGGAGTGGTTTCGCAAAGTATATTGATTTCAAAGTGTTCTTGTGCAACGGAGACTTATTGCATAAAGTGCAGTTATTTCAAAGAGTCTGTTGTGCTACTGGGCATAATTACAAGTTCTGGCATAAGTTTCTGATGTGTGTCTGTGTGTGTGTGTGTGTGTGTGTGTGTGTGTGTGTGTGTGTGTGTGTGTGTGTGTGTGTGTGTGTGTGTGTGTGTGTGTGTTCGCACATAACTCCAAGGGTCTTTATTACTGTGTGTTGATATGGCAGAGGCATTTTGCAGACCCAGTCCACTTGTGTTTGATGAGAATATTGCAGATAATTGGAGAGCATTTGAGCAGGAATATAATATTTTCATACAAGCAGCATTTTCTGATAAAGATGCATGCACAAGGGCATTTATTTTGCTTAACTTAGGTTCATAGGTGTATACTAGGCTAAGGCGATGGGGCCTGTGTAAGCCTAGCCAATAAGAATCCCTAGTATCATGTCAACAGATGTTAGTTCCCATTGCCTCTATGTAGCATGGCAGCTGAGGTGATCCCCAGGGTGAATTTTCTATTTCCCATCCAATCTTCAAGATTTCTTTTGAAGAGGGCCAGAGAGGAGCTCTGCTTGACGTGGATGGGAAGTCTGTTCCAGAGCATGGGCAGTCTCTGGGTAAGGAAACTATCCCTCCAGCATGTTCTATTTAATGTGGTAACAAGACTGAGGTCCCTGGAGCATATGGCATGGCGAGATTGGGTTTTTCTTAGATGTAGCATGTCTAGCAGTTCTGGGTCAGACGTGGTTTTGTAAATTAAGCAGAGATCGAGTATAGCAGGAGTTTTTTGAGTCTGTCAGTATAGGGCATGTGTTTAAGGCCTAGAATCCTCTTGGTGAGGTATTTTTGTGGCCTTTCTAGCTGTTGCAGGTGTCTAGTGAGGTACATGCCAAAAGGGTCATTGTATTCTATAATAGGTCTAATGAGGGACGAGTAGAGAGGGAAATGACCTCTTTCTTCCTAGAGGAAAAACCTTTTGTGATGAGATGTGCCACATAAAAGGATTTTCTAGCCACACTAGCAATGTGGTTGTCAAAGGAGAGGCTGCTATCAACCTGTGTTCTCAGATCTCTTATTACACCTTCTGAGTTAAGTGGAACACCGTTGATGTGGTAGTTCATGGGCACAGAATTTTTCCCAAAAGGAATAATGATGCATTTTTTGGCATTTAGTTTAAGGCCGTGGTTCAGGCACCAGTCATTGATGTCAGTGAGGCCCCTTTGTAGGATGTCTACATCAGTTGGGGATTCTATAATGGCTCCCAGTTTGCAATCATCTGTAAACTTTGTCAGCCAGAGTCCTTTTGTGTTGGCTTGAAATTCTGAGAAGTACATGCCAAACTGAAGGGGACCCAGGACAGATCCCTGTGGGACACCATTCGTGACTGGTCAGTAGTCCAATCTGAAATCTGTAATCTTCACAGTCTGAGTTCTATCCATGAGCCAGTTAGCAACCCATCTTGTGACATAGGGGTTAATGCTTAGATTAGTGAGTCTATCAATGATTCCCGAGTGGGGAATGGTATCAAAGGCCTTGGCAAAATCGAGATAGGCTGTGTGTACCACCTTGCCCTCACCCACAGCTCTGGAGACGGACTCAAAGAAGTCTACCAGATTGAGCAGGCATGATCTACCCTTCATAAATCTGAGCTTTGTGGGGTCCAGAGTTTGGAGGCTTCTTATATCCCTGGTTATAAGGTTCACGATGAAATGCTCCATAGCCTTGTATATCAAACTAGTCAGGCTAATGGGGCGGTAGTTTCTGGGGTCTGTAGTCACTCCCCCTTTGTGTAGTAGGATGACCATGGCAGTTTGCCATTCGGTGGGTACAAAGCCTGAAGTGAGACTGTGATTGAACAGGGCACTCAGGTGTGGTGCCAGTACATTTTGTAGCTCATGTAGGATGCATCCAGGGATATTATCTGGTCCCATGGAAGCTGTGTTCTTGGCTTTAGACAGTGCAGTTTTAACCTGAGCAGCAGTAATATTAGGAACTTGACACTCCTTGGAAATGGAAAATGGCCCTTTTGGGGGGGGGTGAAAGGGGGGCACAGTTTGCACTGAACATATCAGCCAATATATTTGCAATGTCATGTGTTGCCATTGTGTTGTAGGTCAGAGCAGACCTGAGTGTTGCCCTGAAGACTCTTGACATAACCATAGAATGCTTTGTGGTTGTCTTTAATATTTGCTGCTATTTTGTTTTCATAGCTAGCTTTAGAGGATTTGATGAGGTATCTCAATTTTTTGCTAAGGCTAGCTAGGGTTTTTTCCAGTCTTGAGACTTTACCTTTTTCTGCAACAGTTTCTTCTTTCTGTTGTAGAGTTTATTTATGGTAGGGGACAAGCAGATTGGCTTCCTTTTTTGGAGGTAAGTGTCTTGGTTCTGTTAGGGATGGCTCTAGCCATGCACTTGTGAATGTGTTCGTACAGCACAATGGTGTGTGATTCAGCAGTCGAGCAACTATTTTCCAACTGCATGAGTGTCGTAAAGTTTTCCACCTCCATTTTTAGGAGCCCAAAGTTTGCTTTGAAGAAGTTTTTTACAGTGGTTTCCTTTATGGTGGGAGGGGGGGGGGATGTGGATATCCATGGTGATTAGCTGGTGGTCAGATCTGACCAGGGAGGAGTTGATTTCAGGTGTAGAGCAGCAGTTGCTCATGTTGGTTATGACCAGATCGAGGATGTTGTTACCCCTAGTGGGGGTAAGAAAAAGTTGGTCCAGGGCATTGGAATTTATGAATTCCAGGAATCGTTGAGCAAGTGAGTTAGTATTTGAGTACTTTTTCCAGTTTGTGTAGGGGTAATTAAAGTCCCTCAGTATTAGGGTGTTGGGTTGCACTTTGGTATTTTCCAGGATGTTTAGGAATGTGGAGTGGGAGTTTTGGGACATGGCGGGAGACCTATAGCAGGCAGGTTTCAGTTACTGCACAGACATCAATGTTCTCTGTTTTAAGGAGGGTTTTGAGTGAGTGCATTTTGAGATTCAAACTTCTAGCGTTGAGTAGCATAACCCTCAGATTCCGTTTGGTTGTGGCAGTTATGGTGGTACTTTTGACATCAGGACATTGCCTAAAAAAGGCACTATAGGGGTGGCAAGCACCTTAACCAGTATCCGCAATCCCAGGGGTGACAGATGCAGGCCATCTCTGGCAAAGCATCAAGGTCTGTTGATCATGTCATCCCAGGCAGAAAGATACTGGATCCCCTTAGAATGACACCAGAAATTTAGCCAAATGTTAAAGTTAATCATTTTCTGCTTGTACTGTGACATCATTCTGGGTGATGGCAGGATGCTACTCAGGGCTATGGTCATACCTATCTGAGCTACATGGTCCAAGAGCTCCTCCATGTCTCTTTTCATGTAGTCCAGAGAGGTACGTCTCAGGCCATTCACACCAATATGGACAATGACCGAGTCATATTTGTACCTGCTGTGGAGTGACCTGAGTGAGTGCGTTATGAGGTGGATCCTGACACCTGACAGGCAGCTAACTCTTACTTTCTCCTTGTTCAACCTGGTGAGTGGGACATCAGCATGTCTTACTATTGAAATCACCTATAATTAGTGTATTGGGTATACTGTGTTGCCTTAGGGGCTTTTTTGGGGTGGCACACTGTTCGTGTGAACTATGTGTTGCATAGTTTGTACCATGATGTGGTGGTTGCTTGCATGTCTGCTTTGGAGGTCTCTGATGTTTGAGTAGATTTTTAATGAGAGCCTTCGCAAAGGTGGGTGTGTGTTTCGTGTTTCTATGTGAGGATTGTGGTGGTGCATGTTTTGGAGGACTATGTGTTTCATGTGGTGTGGTGCAGGTGTTGACCTTCTCCTCTTGGCTGGCAAGTCCAGTCATGGCATGAGAGTGCTTTGGTTCCAACTTGGATATATAGGTGCATTTCTCACAAGTCTGGTTGTTGGAAAATAGGAGGAGAGGGTTGTCTGTGCACATGAGGCAGTTGCTACACTGCCTCAGGATGCCCAGGTTCACCAAGTTACCAGGAGTAAGCACAGGGAACTGACCTTTAGACATACCTGGATGGGTGTTAATTTAATAGTACTGAAGTTGTTTAGTGCTGGTAGCAGTAGAAAATGCTCCAGTAAATGCTACGAGAGGCTTTGAGCAAGTGCTAGACTTTGATACTCAAGTTGAGTACAAACGGATGTTAGACTGGCAAGATTTAAGAAATTAATTTAAGAGAATACACTTAGTGAGGGCAAATATAGTAAAAGGACAACAGTGCACAGTTTAAAACTCACTATGATTGCAATAAAAAGCAAGCAAACACTTAAAACACAGTGCAGGCTAGCACACTTGAGTGTGTAGCTAAAATTACAATAAATACAGTTGAATTTAGGGTGAAAAAAATGGCAGAAAAGTACAGTAAGCAGTAATATAATCAGGTAAAGCAGCGACACTTAGATTGAATCAAACAAGTCTCTTTTTTCCTCTCTGCTGCTCTTGTAGGCTTTAGGATGCCAAAATGGGATCCATGGAGCTTAAACAAGGGCAAAAACTGCACAAACATGGGTTTTTAAGGCAGAAAGTTAAAAGGGATAGAAATGCTGCCCAAACGGCCAATAAGCTACAATTTCCGAGTTTGAAACCACTCCTCTTGCAACTGATAGCTGCCCAGTGCTTACCACTCTCACTGATAGGCGGAAAGGCATCCCTCGTTCACATAAAGGTACGGGGCACTCAGAAACTACAAAAATAGTCCTAGTCCTGAATATAGCAAAATCTGCAACTGGACTATACTGGTTAAGAAAAAGGCAGGAAGAAAGGCAAACAAGCTAGATTTTTTTTTCTTTTTTACAGGTAAACAGAGAATACACTTAGCGAGGGCAAATACAGTAAAAGGACAATAGTTCACAGTTTAAAACTCACTACGATTGCAATAAAAGGCAAGCAAACACTTGAAACACAGTGCAGGTTAGCACACTTGTGTGTGTAGCTAAAATTACAATAAAAGCAGCTGAATTTAGGGCGAAACAAATGGCAGAACAAGTGCAGTAAGTAGTAATATAAGCAGCTAAAGCAGTGATACTTAGATTGAATCAAAAAAGTTTCTCTTTGTCCTCTCTGCTGCTCTTGTAGGCTTTATGATGCCAAAAGGGGATCCACAGAGCTTAAGAAGGGCAAAAACTGTGTAAACATGGGTTTTTAAAGCAGAAAGTTAAAAAGGACAGAAATGTTGCCCAAATGGCCAATAAGCTACAATTTCCGAGTTTGAAACCACTCTTCTTGTGACTGATAGGCTGCCCTGTGCTTAACACTCTTACTGATAGGTGGAAAGACTTCCCTTAATCACAGAAAGGTATGGGGCACTCAGAAACTATGAAAACGGTCCTGAATAGAGCAAAATCTGTAACTGGACTATACTGTTTAAGAAAAAGATGGGAAGAAAGGCAAACAAGCTACATTTTTTTTTTCTTTTTTACAGGTAAATGGAGAATACACTTAGCAAGGGCAAATACAGTAAAAGGACAACAGTGCACAGTTTAAAACTTACTACAATTGCAATAAAAGGCAAGCAAACACTTAAAACACAGTGCAGACTAGCACACGAGTGTGTAGCTAAAATTACAATAAATGCAGTTGAATTTAGGGTGAAAAAAACAGCAGAACAAGTACAGTAAGCAGTAATATAATCAGGTAAAGCAGTGATACTTAGATTGAATCAAAATAGTCTCCCTTTGCCCTCTCTGCTGCTCTTGTAGGCTTTAGGACACCAAATGGGGATCCACAGAGCTTAAACAAGGGAAAAAATGCTCAAACATGGGTTTTTAAGGTAGAAAGTTAAAAGGGATAGAAATGCTAACGGCCAATAAGCTACAATTTCTGAGTTTGAAACCACTCCTCTTGTGACTGATAGGCTGCCCAGTGCTTACCACTCTCGCCGATAGGCAGAAAGGCTTCCCTCGATCACAGAAAGTATGAGACACTCAGAAACTATGAAAACAGTCCTGAATACAGCAAAATCTATAACTGGACTATACTGGTTAAGAAAAAAGTGGGAAGAAAGGCAAACAAGCTAGATTTTTTCTTTTTTACAGGTAAACAGACAATACATTTAGCAAAGGCAAATACAGTAAAAGGATAATAGTGCACAGTTTAAAACTCACTATGATTGTCATAAATAGGGGGGGGAGAAAACCAGTTTAGATCAGAAAACAATGTTAGCAAATATATAAATAATTCAGTCAAGCAAAAATTAAAACAGTGCAGAACTCTGAACAGTTAAAAAGTGCCAAAAATATACTTATCAGTTATTCCAAGATTGTTTGAGAAACATTCTCAGTCAGAACACAAGGAGATTCTAGCAGTGGTATACAGCAATTTACAAACAGGGACTATTTTTATACCAGCAAGCCTTGAAACAATCAGATAACACAAAAGCTGTTAGACCAGTTTTACCAACTTTAAGAACATAGGGGGAGAGAAAACCAGTTTAGATCAGAAAACAATGCCAGCAAATATATAAATAATTCAGTCAAGCAAAAATTAAGACAGTGCAGAACTCTGAACAGTTAAAAAGTGGCAAAAAATATACTTACCAGTTCTATTTCCAGATTGTTTGAGAAGCACTCTCAGTCAGAATACAAGGAGATTCCAGCACTGGCATGCCTTAGCAGGGTCAAAAGCTATTGAAAGAGAGCATTCGTTTGTGTATGCACCAGCACAAAATGCAGGGGAAAACGCCATATTGTGGTACAAGCTGAGTCAAGGGAGGACCCCGAGTGTTTAAAATGTAAATTTACAGAAATGTGTAACCCCCCCCCCAGACAAATGTTCTATTGGAGAGTCACCTATTGTATACAAGAGACCAAAAGCCAGGAGAAATCTTTGCAGCTTATATTACTGACTTCAGAAACAAGACTAAAATGTGCAGATTTGGTGATTTGAAAGACAAGTTAATAAAAACAGGTTTGTATGTGGTGTTAATAGTGCTGCTGTGAGAAAGATTTTGCTTTGTGACAGTGATTTAACGTTGAGCAAAGTTGTAGAGATTTGTCAGATGCATGAACTTACAGAAAGGCACACAAATATGCTTGCAAGTGATAAGAGCATGGTTTCAACAGTGTCTAGAGCAAACGTAGACAGCATGCAGCTTGTGGCAGGTGAAGCACATGGCAGCTGCAGCCCCTGCAGGATTTCCAGGAAGAACCTGTAACTTTCCAGCAAGTTCTAAGGTTAGCTCAGTAAAACGGACATGCGCAGTGCAGCACAAGGGTGAATCAGAAAAAACCCATAATGAGTCTTCTTGTTAACTGTCGTAATTGTGGTGCCAATCGGGTCTATATTATCATATCGCACGCTCAGAAGAGCAAACGACAGATAATCGACCCCATGTAAGTAAAATCTTACAATGTCGAAACTTCAGAACAGTGATTATTTTCCAATAGAAAACAATCGCTGTTCTGAAAAATAAAAGTAAAACATTACTTAATGTGAGGGGCTTTGCCCCCACAACCCCCGACACCCCCCCCTACTTAAATATACCAACCCCGAGATTGCACTACTGTGCCAAAAAGGCAAAGTAGTGAAAGTGGCCAAACAAATTCTTTCCCAGGGAAAGAATTCACTGAAAAGCCGCTTCACTGTTTTACCTTTTTGTGCTTTACTGTTCGACAAAGATGCATTCAACAACCTGCATCTGTGACGATGTAATAGGGAACCGTGCCAATCATGAATCTAAAAGAGAAAAGTGCTTAGCATATAGTCAGCAATGCCACACATGTAAAAAATGGAACTACATTCAAAGGTTTTGTAAATCTTGCAAGCCTCATTCATTTATTAAGAAAGGTCACTCAAAAAAGCAAGTTGATCATATAGAAAGCTGCAACTCTACTTTGTATGTAGATGGTGTATCAGAGTTTGGTGAAAAGTTAATGCAGTAGACTTGTTGGCAAAGAACAAAGTGTTTTGTGCTATCCTGATCAACAGTACACCCATGCAGCTCAAAGTAGACACTGGCTCAAAGTGCAATGTTATGACAGCAGAAGTATTTGCTAGAGTAAGAGCTAGTGAATAACTTAATTTGGCCACTTGTGTGAAGCTTGTTACTTATGGAGGTGAAGAGATTCAAACCAAAGGCTTAGTAGTGCTTTCATGCTATTCAGCTGGGAACAGTTACAGCTTGCTTGCAATTTTATGTAGTCAGAAGACCTGTGCAGTCATTATTAGATCTCAGAGACAGTTTAAGAATGAAACTGCTTTCTTTTACCAAAGAAGTCCATCATGCAAGCACACGTCCTAGTTCCAGTTTCACCAATGCTATTTTCTCAGAATATGCTGATATTTTCAAAGACAAGGTAGGCAAACTTCTGGTTGTGTACTCCATGAAATTAGACCCAGAGGTCAGTCCAGTGGTCAAACCAGGGAGAAATGTTCCGATAGCAATGCAGGACAAAGCAAGGTACAGCTAGATAAAATGGTGAAACAAGGTGTGATTTGTCCAGTTATAAAACCAACGGAATGGGTATCTTCCATGGTAGTTGCTCATAAGAAAAGCTCAGATGAAATCAGAGTATGTGTTAACCCAAGAGACTTAAACAAAGCATTAAAGAGGCCCCACCATCCTATGCTTACAGTCGAGGAGGTTGCTACCCTCATGCCAAATGCCTCTGTTTTTGTCTTAGATGCAATGATTTCATTTTGGCAAGTAATGCTTGATTGCAAATCTTCACTACTGACTACATTCAGTACCCCATTTGGTAGATACAGATTTCTTAGAATGCCTTTTGGAATAAATTCTGCCAGTGAAGTCTTTCAGCATGCAATGGAGCAAGTTTTTTCAGGTTATCCATGTGCTATAATAGTAGATGATTTACTAGTTGGAGGTAACAGTGAAGCAGAGCATGACAGAAACCTCAGGAAAGTTCTGGACAGAGCACGTGAAGTGAATCTAAAGCTCAATCCTCTGAAATGTAAATTCAGGCTACCAGAAGTTACTTATTTGGGTCATTTATTTACCAGTACAGGCTTACAACCAGACCCTTCCAAAGAAACAGCCATTCTTGAGATGCCAGCTCCAGACAATGTCCAAGCCTTACAGTGTTTCCTTGGTATGGTTAATTATTTGGGCAAGTTTATACCAGACTTCAGTGAATTATCAGTGCCTTTAAGAGACCTGACATGCAAAAATGTTGCCTGGTCATGGTTGGAACATGAGAGCATTTGATGACCTTAAACAGAAAATTGCCAGTCCACGTACGTTGAGATACTGTGGTGTTCACAAATTCTTTCCTGTGATGCTTCAAAGTTCAGTCTTGGTGCAGTTATTCTTCAAGAGGGAAGATCAGTAGCCTATGTGTCTAGAACTCTTACCCAAACTGAAATGCAGTATTCTCAAATTGAGAAGGAACGTTTGGCAATTGTGTTCGTATGTTCGAAGTTCCATGATTATATTTATGGCCGAGCTATCCAGATCAAGACTGATCATCAGCCTCTAGTCGCTATTTTAAAGAAGCCTATGCATACAGCTCCAGCAAGACTACAAAGAATCAAGCTCAGATTACAAAAGTACAACATCAAAATGGTCTTAACAAAAGGCAAACTTCTTTATCTGGCTGATACCTTATCCAGATCGCCCAAAAATACCACAGAAAAGCTTGATCCAGAGAATTTTGACTTCGTTGTCATGGAGGTGCATAATTTTTTACCACAAGACTTGGTGAGCTAAGAGATTATCATACAAAGACTGATCCAATTTTGCAAAAGCTCAACCACTTTATCAATGTTGGAGGATGACTGTCAAAGCAATCTTGTGTACCAGCTGAAGCACAACCATATTTTCCTTACAGAGATGAGATGTTGATGGAAGATGGTATCATTTTCAAAGGTCCTAAAGTTATTGTTCCTACTTCCTTAGAAATGAGTACATTCAGATTTTGCATCGTGGCCACCCAAGTTCTGAAGCTACCAAAAGAAGGGCGAGAGGACTAGAATTTTGGCCTTCTCTGTCGAAAGACATTGATAAAGTGCTTTCATCTTGCTCAGTATGTAATAGTACTAAACCGCATTTGCAAAAAAGAGCCAATTCAGCTAAGCCAGATTCCTGGACTACCTTGGTCAGCAGTAGCCATTGACATATTTGAGTGGAGCAATCAGAATTAGTATTGTAGACTCTTATTTGAATTGGTTTGAGATCGATCTGCTACCTAACCTAGCATCCAGTACTGTTATTACTAAGTTTAAACATCACTTCTCAGTCCATGGTAGTCCACACAAAGTTATTTCTGATAACGGTGCCCAGTTTACCAGTAAGTTATTTCAAAAATTTGCAAAAGAGTGGGACTTTATCCATATTACTTAGGTTCATAGGTTCATAGGTAGGTACTAGGTTATCTGCCCTAGGGCATTTATAAGCCTAGCCAGAATGTGTTGGCGTTCGCCTCCCTTTTAGACTAGATTCTTGAGCCTCTGTCCAGCAGGGCCATAGAAGTGATCCCAGGAGCAAGAGGGTCAGGGAGGGGCTCTGCCTAACATGGACTGGGATTCTATTCCAGAGCGCGGGAAGCCTTTGGGATATGAATCTATCCCTCCAGCATGTCCTATTTATTGTTGTGCTAAGGTTTAAATCCCTGGAGCGTGTAGCTCTAATGGATCTGGTTTTCTTGAGGTGGAGCATGTTCACCAATTCTGGGTTAGACATGGCCTTGTATGTCAGGCAGAGATCACCTCTGAGTAGGCGGTAAGCAACTGAGTAGAGCTGGAGTTTCTTTAGTCGAGCTGCATAGGGCATCTGTTTGAGGCCCACGATCCTCTTGGTGAGGTATTTTTGAGGTCTCTTCAGCTGTTGCAGGTGTCGGGTAAGGTACATCCCAAATGGGGCATTGTACTCAATTATGGGCCTGATGAGTGATGAGTAGAGGGGCACAATGACCTCTCTTAATCTGGATGAGAACCCTTTTGTGATTAGGTGGGCTATATAGAAGGTTTTTCTAACCACTTTGGCAATGTGATTGTCAAAGGAGAAGTTACTATCTACTTGGGTCCCCAGATCCCTGATTACTTCTTTCATAATTAGTGGATTACCTGCTATATGGTAGTTTGTTGGCACTTTGTTTTTCCGAAAGGGGATGACTATGCATTTTTTTGCATTTAGCTTGAGGCCATGGTTCTGACACCAGGTATCAGTCTCCGTGAGGCCCTTCTGGAGGATGCTTGTGTCAGCCAGAGAGTTGATTATGGCACCCAGTTTGCAATCATCTGCAAACTTGGTCAGCCACAGTCCTCCCGTGTTTGCCTGTACCTCAGAGAAGTATATACTGAACAAGAGGGGTCCCAGGACTGATCCCTGTGGGATGCCACTTGTAACTGGTTTAGAGTTGGACATGGCACCCATGACTCTGACCATGTGAGGTCTATCCCTGAGCCAGTTTGCAACCCATCTTGTGACATATGGGTTGATATTTAAGCTGGTAAGCTTATTTATGATACCAGAGTGGGGTATTGTGTCGAAGGTCTTTGCGAGGTCTAGGTTGGCTGTGTGGACTACCTTTCCCTCATCTAAGGCTTTGGTAACTGTTTCAAAGAAGTCAGTTAGGTTTAAGAGGCAAGATCTGCCCTTAACAAAGCCGAATTGGGTGGGGTTCAGTGTTTGGAGGTTCCCAATGTCTTTGTTTATGAGATCCATGATGATGCGCTCCATAGCCTTGCAAACCAGACTAGTCAGGCTTATAGGGCGATAGTTCCCGGGATCCGTTGTGGCACCACCTTTGTGGAGCGGGATCACTGTTGCTGTACGCCATTCTTTGGGTACATAACCTGTGGTAAGGCTGAGTTGGAACAGTGAATTCATGTGAGGGTTTAGTTTGTTTTGGAGCTCGTGTAAGACGCAGCCCGGGATACCATCTGGTCCCATTGATGCTGTGTTTTTTACTTTGGAGAGGGCTGCTTTCACCTGTGTGTCTGTGATGTCTGGGGGACTGCATTCTTCTGGGATAGACACAGGCCCTTTTAGGGGGGAAGGGGGGTGAAGTTTGCACTGAACCTGTCCGCCAGTATGTTGGCAATGTCTGTGGGTTCAGTATATTTTGTGCCATTTTGCTCCAGCTCAGAGCAGATCTGAGAGCTGCCACCCAGATTTTTGATGTAGCTAAAGAACGCCTTGTGGTTACCTTTAGAGTCTTTGGCGATTTTTCTGTTCGAAGCTGGCCTTTGATGATTTTAAGAGGGATCGAAGTTTCTTGCTAGTACTGATCAAGGATGCCTTCCCTTTTTGGGATTTTGCCTTGTCATGTAATAGTTTCCTCCTTCTGTTGTATAGCTTATTTATGGCTGGGGTCCACCAGACTGGTCTCCTGTTCTTGGAGGAATGAGTCTTGGTTTTACTTGGGATGGCACGATCCATGCATTCCTGTAGGTGTTCATAGAGTGCATTTGTAAAGGATTCTGCGGTTTGGGTAGCATTTTCCATTAGCCCGGGGGCTTTGAAACTTTCCACCTTGGTCTTGAAAAGTGTGAAGTTTACTTTTGAGAATTTTTTTACAGTAAAGAATACCTTTTGAGACATTTTTCACAGTAAAGAATACCCCCAGTCAAATGGCCTGGCTGAACATGCAGTACACAATGCAAAGCAATTACTAGAGAGGTCAAAGCATGACAATACCAATATCTTCTTAAATTTGCTTAATCTCAGAAATGTATCCTGTGAAAACTTATTTGGATTGCCTGCTCAGAGACTTCTATCTAGGCAAACCAGAACAACCTTGCCTATCAGTTTCAGTTTGTTGGTGCCTAATGCTAAAAACACCAGAGCAATCAAAGCCCAACTACTTAAAAAGCGTTCCTTTCAGAAGTCCAACTATGATAAAATGAGCACATTTCTTCATCCATTGAAAGAAGGAGTGATAGTGAGGATGCAAACGACAAAAGGTTTTGATCAAATTGGTCAAGTGAGAGGTATATGTGGTGAGGCAAGATCCTATTTAGTGGAATCTGAGGGTATAGAATACAGAAGAAATCACAGGCATCTTCTTCCAGTGTCTGAATCGATATTGCAACATTGTGCCTGTGATACAGATTCTAGATCTCAGAGCAACCCAGACAATGTTTTTGTTGAAGGGCATGTCTTAGTACCTATTCCCATTCCTGATGATGTCAGAGATGTCCCTGAAGTTGAACATTCATTAAAGACAGTCCCTGTTGCTAAACTCAGTTCTAACTTTTATGTCACACAATCAGGTCATATTTCTAGACCTAGTATAAAATACACAGCTACCTGGACATGATTGTTTTATTTGTACTTAGTTCTATATGATTGCATGTCAAAGAATTAGTTCTGTATAATTGCATGTCAAAGGATATTTTTTTTTTACAATTTCATGTCAATGAATGTTGTCATTTTCAGTATATGACTTATTTCTCAAAGAGAGAGAATGTAGAACAGAGTACTCTTGTAAAATTAATACAGTCTACTGATTCCAGTTTGTCTGGTGTAGAACAGACAGTGTGTTGTAACTTTAAGAAGCATTTCAAAGTGAGGGCACATGCATATAAACAGAGAGCATGCGCAGGCAGCAGTGCCATTTTGAGAGAACAGCCAGAGTGTTAACATGTATGAGTGCAGTAGTCAGTCTGTTTATAAGTTTATTTAAGCTTAAGTTACTAAGCCTCGATTCTGATGGGTTTGTATATAATAAAGCTGCTTGAACTAGGGTTGCCACCTTTTCAAATGCCCAAAGTAGGACATTTGTGGTACAAACATCAGATTTTGCAGGTCAAAACATACCCACAGCCAATACAAGGGACAGAACTTCACTTTTTTGCCTAAATAAAAGCTTATTCTTGTAGTATTTTAGTTGCTTATTCTGTTTCTTATAACATTTAATTGTTTCAGATACAGAATAACTGTTTTATGTAACTATTACATAAAATATAGGAAATAATTTTGCCCTAATATCTCAGGACATTTGCCATTTTTACAATTTTTTTGCAGGACACAATTGCCCAAAGAGGGACTGTCCCTCGCAAAGTGGGATAGGTGGTAACCCTAGCTTGAACCAAACTCACAACTGTTTGTCTGTTTTATCCTGACTGGACGAGCTACATCTGGTATACCAAAAAATCTCAGGTTTTCTCTGTGTGCTCTGTCTTCAAATACTACTATTGTTTAGAACAGCTCTCCTTGAGAAGTTCCATGTTCACATAGTTTTTCCATGATTTCACCCTCTGATAGCTGCAGTTTTATAAGCTCACCTGAGTAGGTTGTTTAAGTGTCTTCTATTTTTCTAGCCTTTTGTCCTTCAACTTTGAAACAAAAAATAGAGCCAAACGAAACTGTAGAAAGCACAACACCATATACAGGCTCCAAACCTTTTAATGTTACATGCAGTAAAATAAACTGTTAAAATGCGAACAGTACACTAAATACAATCAAAGTTAAGTGCTTTCACTTAGGTCAATCCCAAGCTTCATCAGAACATGGAATAAAAACTATTTGCCACTTTTATGCAGATTCAAAAAATATCAGCCATAGTTGAATCTCATACATAATTAATTAGATTAAATTAATCACAATTCTCTATAGCAACCTCATCATCTTGCCATTACTTAAAACAGTATTAATATGTGTGTTACTATGACTGGTCCATTTTATTTAAAATCCTTCCCAAAATAAAAATAAATACACTTTTTTTTAAAAAATGTTACTCTTGCCCTTCTAAAGCTTAGCTGCCCTCAGTTTGAGGACACTGTTTATACTTAAATGGTCATTAAAACCATTTTTTTTGCTGAATCCAATCTAAGCTGTTAGTAAAGTTCTTTGCATTCTAGGTGGGCTTCCCACAACCCACCCCTAATATCTTGTCTAACTTGTTCCAGTACAGAGAACTTAAATCTACAATTCATACACTGTTTCTGATGTCTATATAGAGCATTCATGTCTTTTTTCTGGGAAATTTCATATAGATGTTCATACATTCGTCTGTTCAATGGTATCTCTGTCTTGCCTATATAAAAGCCATAACATATTTGGCAAATACTAATATATACAACCCCTTTACTATTGCAATTAAAATGCTCATTAAACTAATATATACAACCCCTTTACTATTGCAAGTAAAATGCTCATTAAACTTAATTTTAAATTTTCTAGATGGAATAGTAATACTCTATTGTTCCAAAATGCTGTTGCATTGTTGACAAAACCCACACCTATACGTTCCTACTGTCTTTTGGGATCTAACTACACTATTATCGGCACCATGATTTTCCAACATCTCCTTTATATTCATGTCTCTCTTCTTGATAAATGTCAGTATTGGTGGAATAATTTTGTTGGTTTCACTATTTATAGTCAATAATTTCCAATACCCCGAAAAGTTGGTCAATCAGTTATTGAAGGAAGTTAACAAAGGAAGGAAGGAGAAATATGACCCAGATTTGGGGAAACCTCCATTACAGAATAATCAGAATGCAGACAATAAGGGTTCCCAGTATGAGGTGGCATTTATCCACACACATATGATCCATTCACATGAAATTGAGAATATTATTAGGAAGTATTAGAAATGATTGACTATAAAAGTGTATTTATTTTTATTTTGGTAAGGATTTTAAATAAAATGGACTAGTCTGTTTTAAGTAATGGCAAAATGATGAGGTTGCTGTAGAGAACTGTGATTAATTTAATCTAATTAATTATGTATGAGATTCAACTATTGGTTAATATTTTTTGAATCAGTATAAAAGTGGCTAATAGTATTCCATGTTCTGATGAAGCTTGGGATTGACCTAAGTGAAAGCGCTTAACTTTGATTGTATTTACTGTACTGTTCACATTTTAACAGTTTATTTTACTACATGTAACATTTAAAGAAGGTTTGGAGCCTGTACATGGTGCTGTGCTTTCAACTTTATATATTCCTCCCATTTCTCATTTTAAACACATCTGAGTGTGTTTCATTTATTTTTCCTCCAAATAACTGGAAGCTATATCCTGTACTAAAGGTAAAACTGCTTTTGCTGAACATCTGCAAAGTTCTTCACAGCCAGAGTTTTTTCTTCACCTTTTCTGGTTGATCTTCACTCTCCTAATACCTTCTTTGCTGGCATCCAGACAGTATAATTATTGGATAGCAACTTACTTTTACTAAGGTGATCATTTTTACTGTATTTTTAACATGGATACTTACTTTTGACTCAAGGGGATAACTTTTACTGTCATTTTTTAACAATTTCTCAGTTTTCATACTGTGAGAAATCCATGTTAATTGATGTGCATATATCTTGGAAGTCTATGGGTCTCCACTTTTTGAAATAGCTATAGAACTATGAAAAACAATGCCTCTATCCATAATTAACAGAAAAAAACAACACTCAGAAGTGGGTATTTAAAAACGTTAGCTCCATAGTTCTATTAGTACTTTGCTGTTGTGCTCAAGTAGCACTATGATGCTAGCTAGTGATTCAGAAATATGCAAATCATATGGAGCAAGAGGTTGTTAGCAACTCATATGCATTTCTCTGAATGGAAAACGTACTGCAGTTGGAGCATCTGCATTAAGTTTTCACCCTGCCAATCCACACAACATCATTTTACACACACACACACACACACACACACACACACACACACACACACACACACACACACACACACACACACACACACACACACACACACACACACACACACACACACACACACACACACACACACACACACACACACACACACACAGCCTTGCATTACTACCTGCTGCAATGCTAACAGAGCCATTGCTACCACTGCCACATTCAGTCCTCACTGCTCTGCTCAGAAATAATGTGGTACAGCTTATCTTTGAATCCCTCTACTGCATTACTTTGATCCTAGGGTAGAGCATGTGGCTAGTGTATACTGACCATGTCCCTGGACCACCACATTTGCATGCAGAGATATTCAACGCACTGCTGTAGTGTTATTTGCTGGAGGCTTTATAGTGCTGTAAGTGCTACAACAGTCTTTGAATTGTTCCTTCATAATACATTTAGTAAATCTGCTAGAAATATGGTTGCACAATGTGTCATGTGTTTCTGAGTATCTCCCAGTGTCTCTCAAGCTATATATCCCAGATGTGTAGCTAGGGAAGGACTAGAGGGGCAATCACCCCAGGAACTAAGTGTTGGAGGGTGCAATAGATCATCCATCATCCTGTTTGTTTTTTGCTCTTCAGTTGAAGAGTTACCGGAGCTGTGGATGTAACTGTAATAACCCACTCAGTATTATGCAGACAGCAGTTTATTACAGGGAAGTGCTTTTTTTTTTTTGCTTTTCATTTGAAGAGCTACCTGAGGTGGGGTGTTGGCTTGTGATATTGGCACAGGGAACTGATTCAGCCAGCTATGCCTCTGGTATGATATACAGCACAAGTGTCAATATGAGTTTTCTTCTGCATCTTCAAATGTTTCATCTAATACTATGCAAGAGTTAGTATATTAGATAGGTTTAGGGATATTAATGAAAAGATGGAAATGCTGCATATTTTCATGATGCTAAACAAATAACTAGTAATATCTGCAATGTATTTTTATATCTTCGATCTTGATATTTCACATTTTGTCCTTCAACAGAGTGGCTCATTTATCTATGAAAATATGAATGTAGATATAAAAATACTCATTAATACATGGTAAATAGTCATTATTATCTCCATACAGGGCATTCCACATGAGAAATCTTTGTTTTGTCTTATTCCTCACAACCTACACTTTCATATGTTGTCTATCATTAATTAGTAAGTGGCTTGGTTAAGTAAGACAGCTCCAAGTATTGTTATGACATCATAAAGAGATATGAGTGTTAAATGGAAATAAGCTAACAGGAGCTGTAGGTGTGAATTACAACTGCTGGGAGAAATAAGGGATCACTAAGAATCAGTCTTCTTCTTCTTCTTCTTCTTTCGGCTTTTCCCGGTTAGGGATCGCCACAGCGGATCACCTTGTCCGCACATTGAATGGCAGTAGAGTTTTACGGTGTCGAGTTGCCAGCCCGGCGCCCAACCTTCCACAGAAGGCACACTCACACACACACCTAGGGCCAATTTAGAGTGTCCAATCCACCTGCAGCATGTCTTTGGGATGTGGGAGGAAACCGGAGCACCCGGAGGAAACCCACGCGACCACAGGGAGGACATGCAGACTCTGCACAGAAGGCACCCCAGCCAAGGATCAAACCGGAGAACCTCTTGCTGTGAGGCAGCAATGCTAACCACTGCACCACCGTGGCTGCCCTTCACTAAGAATCAGTATGCTATAATAAATCTTGAAAATATAGCCATTACATTATTTATTTATTTATTTATTTATTTATTTATTTATTTATTTGCAGTTGTTTAACCAGGATAGTCCATTGGGCCAAAAGAACCCGTTTTCAATGGAGTCCTGGGGAGAAAAGCTCCACATAAAGATTATACAGAGATTATGTTCTACATACAGATTATACAAAGATTATGTTCCACACATAGTTTACATGAGGATTATAAAGAAAAACATTCTATAATTTCTGGTTCAACGTTAGAAATAGTAGTTTTTTTTTTTACTAAAAAATTACTAGGTACAAATAAGGAGTTGTATGCTAGAAGCAAGCAGGAATTTGCTAGCTGGGAATTGAGACAGAAGAAGGAGGAAAAAGAGTTGGGAGTAGAGAGTAGGTTATGAGGGGTGTGAACAGGAGCATACCCATGAGGATGTTAGATGGGAATGTAGTGATTTTTTAAAGTATGGGAGGCTAGCAATTGTCCGAATTGAGGGGGGGAGGGAGTTCCATAGACGTGCTAGTGAGAAGGACAGGAGGAAATGTACTCCCACTATAAAATAAAATAATAGAAGATTACTGAAGTAGAGCCATCTTAGGGACGTCATCTTTTCAAGTAGCTGAAAAGATTCTAGTGCGACAAAACCACATGACCACTCCACATACATCCTGCATGCTAACAGTCACATCTCAGAGGCTACATATTATTATTTATTGTTACTTATGGAATATCTTTCTCTGATATGGGGGTCTCTGAAAAACATACATAACTTATCCAGCACTGTAAAGTGGACCAGTGGCATATCACACATTGTTATACATTTGCCTGCATTTGCTGGAGACATTATATGATATACAAGTATAAGAAAGACTGCAAAACTCTCAGGTGAAGCCATTTTAAATGCTGCTGTAATAACACAGATTACAATGTGTGATGGCCACTACTGTCACCCATACGTGAGGGCTGCCAGTGATGTGGTTTCATGATCCACATTACTGGTACTACTACGTGATAAGCAAGGGGCTACAGTTCTTCAATCTTCTCTACTGCCTCAATAGATATTGGTAAACAAACAAAGATATGTGGGAAGAAATAAAAGATAATGCAAAAATTGAGAAATTGGACTCTCTTGATTATGAATATGGATAGTAAGATACAAGCAGTGAAATAATTGTAGTCCCTTTGGATTTATATACATTCCAGTCATGTTTTTAAAAACCAGAGGAGAAGTTTGTGGAATTTACTTGGGAGGGGGAAGAGGACAAGAGTTAAGTGGGATAAGTTGATTCTCCCCTAGAACAAGGTGGTTTAGGATTACCTGGCTGGAAGGGATACCTTTAGAGAAAAACAGCAACCAAACAGTCTATTGTATTTATAAAGTAGTAGAAAGTGTTGTAAGAAATAAGCCAACACTGGATTAGAGAAAGGATATTTAACTAATAAGGATGACTGTAAGTAGGAGTATAGAAAATAAGCAAGAGGGATCTGGAATTTATTGGAGAAAACTGGCAAAGAAACTATGGTATTTGGGAACAAATAACTAGAGACAGAAAGATAATACAGTGAGATGAGGTCAAGCAGAAGTTTGGACTGCACATTCCAGACTGTCTTCCCTACTAGGGGTTGATATCAGAGTATAGGCAAAGAAAAAGACACAGGGGAATACTAATTGAATGACCAGTTCTACTAGAGTTTTTAGTCAAGCATAGAACATAAACTGTTGTTAAAAATGGATAATTAATAGGTCATATAAAATATTACATATTAACTACAAGAATAGTGTGAGGACATCTGTATGGCTCCCAAGTATGCAACAAGGTCCATATATTTTAAGATTTTTGCTTGGAAGTGTTTGCATAGATATTTTCATACCCCAAGCAGACTTCAGAGAATTTTTCCCTTGGTAAATAGTGAATGCTGGAGGTGCAATGGGAAAGAAAAAGATAATTAAGGACATGTTTTTTGGGGGAATGTAACAAGCTGATAGATTTAAAACATTCCCTGTGGAATACTGTGTCAGAATGGCTGGGTAAGCAAATCATTGCAACCACAGAAAATGATTCTTTTAATTAAGTGGGTGGTGTTTACTGTTCATAGGGTCACTAAAGGAGAAAGATGCGAATTGATAACAATGGATATATTGTCCACATCATGAATGGGATGGCAAGGAGAAAAAAGCCCACACGTTTACATAGTGATGTGGATGTGATGGCCGTAGTGGAAAGTCTGGATTATAGCAGGGACATAGCTAATAAGAGTATCTGCTTCCCTTCTAATTCCTCTCCTACACACTCTCTCCAGAACCCTTGTCTATTCTTCTGTGTCTTATCTTTCTTCCCTTTCCCTCTGAACTTCTCTACTACATCCTACTGTAAGTTTACTTTCTCTCTTACTTTACCATTCCTATATTTAATTACTTCCCATCATCCTTCTCTTGTATAGTCAACTGTTCTTTCTTTTCTTGAATTTCTCTAGTTAAACCTAGTTATCCTTATATGTACCACTGCTGTTTGAGCTTATGTATTGTATAATTTGTTATGTGTGACAATATTTATTCTGTTTGGGGTTTTCCCCCCGGGCCTCTGCTGAAAAGGGCCTGTCTGTCCAGTCTGACTTTCCCGGTTAACAAACATTAAATAAAAAAAAATAATAATAAATAATTCCAGCAGGCAATCAGATATTATGGGTGGTGTTTGGCTTTGCAGAACTAATCTGTATTTGTGTGGAGAAAGTTGAAATACTTTATTTTGGCTCACTACTATGTGTTAGCATGAATCAGAGTTAAAATGTACTGTGACATTTTTATTTGTTACAGTCAGATATTGGAGGTGTACATAATCAACAAAGTGGATATGATTTTTAGGTATGAGTGTTGTCTGTGGTTAAATTTACTGTGTCTTGCCTTGCTATTGTTTGCGAAGGCTGAGCAATCATTAATATTGTTTTACAGGACTAGTATGTGTTTGTGCAAAATAAATTAGAGTTATTTCTGGTGACTTCTAGTTTGTCAAACAAAGTTGAAATACATTACTGCAGCCCTCATTTTATCACAATTGAACATTAGAAGCATACACAGTCAACAAAGTGGGTAGACACAATGGGTACAGGTCTTTCTGTGGATGAAAATGGCTGAACTTACTGTCATTTATTCAAAGTGATGCTGTCATTATTCCAGTTTTGCAGAACTAATGTATATTAGTATGAAACAAGTTGGAATACTTTATTGTGATTACTGTTTGCATTAAACATTTGAAATACATTACTGTGGTTATTTTCAGCATAAAGATCTGAGGTGCATATAGTCAATAAAGTAACTATAATTGATGGATGCAGAGACTACCTTTGGATGAAAGTGACTGATCCTGCAGTTGTTTGTTCTGGTTAAACAGTCACTAATATAAATTTGCAGGACTACTACACCCATTTGTGAAGTGAGCCAGAATACATTACTGTGACTACTATTTGTATGAAAATAGTCAAAAATGCATTACTGTTGCCATTGCTTTATCACAGTGGGTATCTTGGGGTTGTCTGTGGTAGAAAATGACAGACTTGTTTCTTGCTTGCTCAAGTTAAATTGCCATTCAAGCTTTGCAGAACTAGTGCGTATTTGTGTGAAGCACATTGGAATGCCTTACTATACTTACTATTTATGGCAAACACATTTGAAATATATTATTGTGAGCATTATTTCTCACACTCAGGCATCTGGGGTGCACAAAAGCAACAAATTACTATAATTATTGGATACAGAGGCTGTGGATGAAAGTGAATGATCTTGTTGTTTTTTCAGGTTAAATAGTCACTTATCTGACTTTGCAGAACTACTATGCATTTGTGTAAAGTTGGAATACTTTATTTTGGCTACTATTTGTGTGAAGCAAAGTTGAAATACATTACTGTGTCCATTGATGTCTAAGGTGCATTCATTTAAAAAAAATAATATGATTGCTGGGTGCAGAGTCTGTCCATCTGCAGTGAAATTGACTGACATCTATTTAGTTTAAACAACCACGAGTCAATTTCTGGGATTAATGTACATTTGTGTGAAATAAATTGGAATACTTTACTGTGGCTATATTCAGAGACCATTATTTTTACTTAACATAATCAGGCACCTGATGTGCACAGAGTCAACATGGTATACATCATTGCTGGGTATGGAGCTATCTGTGGATGAAAACGACTGACCCGCCTGTCACAGTGAAGTTATACAGTCAATGATCAGGCTTTGCAGGACTAGTATGCATTTGTGTGACACAAGTTGGAATACTTTACTATGGCTGTATTTTTATCACAGAAACAGAGGTGTACACCATCAATAAAGTGGCTGTAATTGATGGGTACTGAGGCCACCTTTAAAAAAAGTAACTTACCCATGCTATTTTTGATTATAGCTAAACAGTCAGTGGTCTAGCCAAGCAGAAGCAGTGTCACACAATACATTGTATTTGCTGATATCAGTGTAAAATGTTTGGTCCTATGGATTATGCATGTTTACTTGTGTGTGCTATAGGTATTGCAGTGTATCTAAGAGTAATACATTGTCCACAATTCCATTTTTTCATCACTGTCAAATATTAGCATTGTGTACAATAAGTGTCTGCTCTTGGTGATCTGCTTAGAATGTATTTGAAAGCAACAGATAACAGGCACACTGGTACAGTGAGTAGCATTAGTATCTCACAATGCTTGGTGCACTGGTTGAGTATTTGGCTGTGATTCCTTTACTGTGGAGTTTGCATATATGTTCATAGGTTCATAGATGTGTACTAGGCTAATGGCCCTGGAGCCTTTACAAGCCTAGCCCAAAGAAGTGCCCTGGCATCATGCCATCTGACGTTAGCTCCCAGTACCTCTATCAAGTAGAGCCACTGGAGAGATCCATGGGGTGAACTTTCTATTTCCCATCCACTTATCAAGATTTCTCTTGAAGAGGGCCAATGAGGTGCTCTGCTTGACATGTATGGAAAGTCTATTCCAGAGCATTGGGCAGTCTCTGGGTTATGAACCTGTCCCTCCAGCATGTTCTGTTGATTTTGGTAATGAGGTTGAGGTCTCTGGAGCATGTGGTGTGGAGGGATTGGGATTTTTTTAGATGTAGCATTTCTAACGAGCTGGGTCAGATATGGCTTTGTAAGTCAAACAGAGATTACCTCTTAATAGATGATACGAGACAGTGAATAGCTGGAGTTTTTTGAATCTGTCCATGTAAGACATGTGTTTAGGGCCTAGGATCCTCTTTGTGAGGTACTTTTGTGGACTTTCCAGCTGTTGCATGTGTTTAGTGAGGTAAATGCCAAATGGGGCATTATACTTGATGATTGGCCTAATGAGGGAAGAGTAGAGAGAGATGATGACCTCTTTCTTCCTGGATGCAAAACCCTTGGTAATGAGATGTGCCACACAGAAGGACTTTCTAACCAAGTGGCAATGTGGTGGTCGAAGGAGAGGTTGCTGTTAACCTGTGTCAACAGATCTCTTATAATGCCTTCAGTGTTCAGTGGGCTCCCATCAATGTGGTAATTAGTGGGAACTGAGTTTTTCCCAAAGGGGATGATGACGCATTTTTTTTTGCATTAAGCTTAAGGCCATGGTTTCAACACCAGTCATTGGTCTCAGTGAGGCCTTTCTGTAGGATGCCTACATCACTTGGGGAATTAATAATGGCTCCCAGCTTGCAGTCATCTGTGAACTTGGTCAGCCAGAGTCTGTCCGTGTTGGCCTGGACTTCTGAGAAGTAGATGCCAAATAGGAGAGGACCCAGGACCGATCCCTGTGGAACTCCACTCATGACTAATCGGCAGTCTGACTTGGAGTCCACTATTTTCACACTGTGGGTTCTATCTGTGAGCCAGTTTGCAACCCACTTAGTGATACAGGGGTTGATGCCTAGTCTGGTGAGTTTAATAATAATTCCCGAGTGGGGAATGGTATCAAAGGCCTTGGCCAGATCAAGGCAGGCTGTATGAACTGCCTTGGCCTCATCCACACCTCTGGTGACTGACTCAAATAAGTCAACCAGGTTGAGCAGGAATGATCTACCTTTCACAAAACAAACTGTGTGGAATCTAGAGTTTGGAGATTCCCTATATACTTGTTAATTAGGTCCATGATGATGTGCTCCATAGTCTTACATATCAGACTCATCAAGCTAATGGGGCAATAATTCCCAGGGTCTGTAGTCGCTCCCCCTTTATGGAGAGGGATGACTGTAGCAGTGCACCATTTGGTTGGGACAAAGCCTGAGGTGAGGCTGTGCTTGAACAGGGGACACAGATGTGGTGCCAGTTTATTTTGTATTTCATGTAGAACACATCCAGGGATATTGTCAGGTCCCATGTAAACTGTATTCTTGGTCTTGGACAATGTAGCTTTAACCTATGCTGCAGTAATGCTGGGTGTCTGGCATTCCTCCTGTATTGTGATTGGTCCTTTAAGGGGGGTATAGGGGTAAAGTTGGCACTGAATCTGTCAGCCAGTATGTTGGCAATATCTGTTGGCTCAGTATAGGAGGTACCATTGTGCAGTAACTCAGAGCAAACCTGGGTATTGAAGTGGAGATTTTTGATATAACTATAGAAGGCTTTGTGGTTGTTTTTAATGTCTGCCACAATTCTGGCTTCATTGTTGGCTTTAGAGGTTTTGATGAAAGATCTCAACTTTTTGTTGAGGCTAATAAGGGAGTTTTTCCTGTCTTGGGACTTAACCTTTTTCTGCAACAGTTTCTTCCTTCTGTTGTAGAGTTTATTAACGGCAGGGGACCACCTGACTGGCTTCCTTTTTTTGGAGGAGAGCATCTTGGTTCTGTTTGGTATGGCTAGTTCCATGCATTTATGTACGTGTTCGTACAGTGCATTGGTGTATGATTTGGCAGTCATGCATCTATTTTCCATTGACATAGACGCCGTGAATTTAGCCACCTCTGTTTTTAGGAGCCCAAAGTCAGCTTTGGAGAAGTTTTTCATTGTGGTTACCTTTGCAGGGGGTGTGGGTGAGATGTGGATTTCCATGGTAATTAGTTTGTGGTCGGATCTAACCAGGAAGGAATTAACTATTGGTGTAAAGCAATGGTTGCCCATGTTAGTAATGACCAGGTCAAGGATGTTGCTTCCTCTAGTGGGGGTAAGAATGACCTGGTCCAGAGCATTGGAACTGATGAATTCCAGGAAGCTTTGGGCCAGTGTATTGGTGCATGAGTAGTTTTCCCAGTTGATGGAGGGGTAGTTGAAGTCACCTAGTATGAGAGTGTTGGGTTAGACCCTTATAGTTTCCAGGGTGCTTAGGAACATGGAGTGATAGTCTTGGGACATGGTTGGGGACCTATAGCAGGCTATGACCTAAATCACCATCTTACCCAATGTTAGTTGTACCTGAAGTATCACAGATGTGTTATGCTGGTCTACTACTCTGGAGGTGTCCACATTCTTTATGAATATGGAGACACCACCGCCTTTGGAGCTTTGGTCCATGTTCTGGTGCTGAAAGGTGTGGAATGAATTATAGCCTGGTAGCGCAGGGGTGCTTTCTGCTGCTTTAAACCAGGTCTCTGTTACAGCACGAATGTCAGTGTTCTCCATTTTGAGGAATGCTTTGAACAAGTTCATCTTGAGATTTAGACTTCTAGCATTGAAGCAGCATGACCCTCAGACTGCATTTATTTATAGCTATTACGGTGGTAATTTGGTCTTTGGAACATTGCCTAAAAAGGCACTATCGGAGTGGCAAGAGCCTTAGCCAGTATCTGGAAACCCAGGGGGGACAGTTGCAGGCCATCTCTGGCAAAGCTTTGAGGTCTGTCAATCATGTAATCCCAAGCAGACAGATACCGGATACCTTTAGAAAGACACCAGAAACTTAGCCAATTGTAGAAGTCAATCATTTTCTGCTTGTACTGAAGTATCATTCTGGGCTATGGTAAGATGCTGCTCAGGGCTAGGGTCATACCTGCCTGGGCCACATAATCTGAGAGCTCCTCCATGTCTCTTTTCATGTAGTCCAGGGAGTTGCATCTCATGTCATTCACACCCACATGGACAGTGACAAGAGACATACTTGTACTTGTTGTGGAGTGACCTAAGTGCGTGTGTTATGTGTCGGATTCTGCCACCTGATAGACAGCTGACTGTTACCTTCTCCTTATTCAACCTAGTGAGTGGGACATCAGTGTGCCTCACTATTGAGTCACCTATGATTAGTGTTTTGGGCAAGATGTTCTGCCTTAGGGGGCTTAGGTTAAGGGGCACACTGTGTAGCTGAGCTATGTGTCTTGTGGTTTGTGCTGAGTTAGGGTAGTCGAGTGCATTTCTGTCTTGGAGGTCTCTGCTGTTTGGGTAGATTTCTATTGAGAGCCTCCACGAAGGTGGGTGTGTGGTTTGTGTTTTTATGTGAGAGCTGTGATGGTGGGTGTTCTGGAGGGCTATGTGTTGCATGTGGTGTGGAACAGGTGTTGATCTTCATCTCTTGACCAGCTATTCCGGTCATGGCTTGAGAGTGCATGGCTTCTAATCTGGATCTATAAGTGCATCTCTCACAAGTCTGAGTGATGGGAGGTAAGAGGAGAGGGTTGTCTGTGTACATGAGGCAGTTGCTACACTGCCTCAGAATGCCCAAATTCAACAGGTTAATAGGAGAAAGCGCAGGGAACTGACCTTTACACATGCCAGGAGGTATGGTCATTATTACTAAGTACTGGAGCTATTTCCTTATATATTCTTTTTACAGGAAAAATGTCACTCAGGGTGTCTGAGTCTGTACAGAGCACTGCCAAACACGTCAGGGGAAACTAATACGTACACCCTGAAAATTTGAGGATGAAGTATATAGGCAGGTATTTTGAAGTTAGAAAGAAATCAAGCAGTGCTTACTGAAAAATAAAGAATTAGCTTGTTAAGATGAAAAGAGGGGAGTCACATGAATGGCTACTGCCTGGCTACTACTAATGCTGGTCTCAGCACAGCTTCACTCTGTTTGGATATAATACTCCTTTGCTTCTTCTCTCACCAGAAGCAAAATGTTAGCACCAATCCCAAGAAGAGAAGCAGGCCATGGCTTGTTTGGTGATCCACAGTCTTGTCCAAGATGATGCGTCTGCAGGCTTGTAGCCTTTTTCTGGTAGATGCCTAAAATAATAACCAGACCAGTCAGGTACGTTAAGCATGGACACTCACTCTCCAACCAGAAAGAGTCAGGAATCAATGCACTCTGCTCCTACTCTGACCAAGATCAGAATATAAGCACAGATTCTAAGCTGTCACCTATAAAGCAGTTATTAAACTTTCTGGTGATCAGCAGTCTCCATGAAACAATGTAACTGCACTCCTTCTCTCACCAGAAGAAAACAGAAGCACTAATCCCAAGATGACTACCGAGAGGCAGAATGTGGGCTCTCCAATAACTGGTGGTCTTGCAATAGATGCCTAAAGGTAAGATGAAAAAAGTACTAGTAAAACACAGTGTAAAGAAAACAAATCACATTATACAAAATAGAAAAAAGCATATCATGTGTGTGAGTGTGTGTGTGTGTGTGTGTGTGTGTGTGTGTGTGTGTGTGTGTGTGTGTACATATGTGTGTATTTGTGTGTTTGCATGGACATCTTGTAACAGACCTTGCTTATAGGGAATTGTGTCAGAATGCATGTGTGAAAAAATAGCAGCAATTTTACCTATTGAGACACACAATACTAGGAGATAAATGCATACATATAACTCTACTGGCTAAAGTATAACTCTTATTTGGACAAAAAGTGAAGTTCTGTACTTTGCAAAGCCGTGGGTATGTTTTGTCCTGAAAAATCTAAAGTTTCTACAAAAAATGTCCCTCTTTGGCTTTTAAAAAGGTGGCAACCCTACGCAGGTGTAATGGAAGGAAATTGCAGCATTTGGATTTTCCAGTGACAAAAAAAGTATTTTGAACTTCCCAGACATGGGGAGGGGGCAATGAAGATAGAACAATGGCTGGCTAGCCAGGTTGCAGGAAGCCGTCGTTTGTCTTAGGCAGGTCAGCTTGGACTCATGTTGCAGTGGGGGAGGGGGAGGTGGGGAACAGGTAGGGACAAGATAGGTCAGAAGGATTAAGGTGGGTTGGCTGTTCTTGGAGGGGATTGAAAAGGCTGGGAGCCAAGCAGATCAGTCTTTTTCATCTCTACCTTGGCAGCTTTTCCCACCCAACTCACCCCCTCGTAAAAGTGAACCCCAAAAATTGCATCAATCTGCATGGTTTCACACAACTCATATAGTCACCAACTAGGATTAATAAGCCAACCAACAAACACTCTTCTCTAGATAAGATATCAACAAATAGGCCAACCCTCTACTCCTACTCTGGCTGTCTACCAGATAGTCTCAGTGACCACTTCCCAACCTTTACACTGAGGAAATGAGCTAACCTATCCAAACAAACTACATTCAAAAAATAAGAAACAAAAAACACCTTAACTCTGACTACCTGATAGATATACTCAAACATTGCAATTGGACACCACTGAAACTTCTACCTCTACAGGAAGTAGTAGATTACTTCAACTCTGCCTTCCTGTCTATAATAAACTCTCATGCCCCTAGCAGAAATATACAAGTTAAACCCAATTATGCCCCATGGTTAACTAAAGCAACCCAATTACTACTAAAAACCAGAGACAAGGTCTGGTCAACCTGGAACAAAACAAAGTTCCTTCCCACTCCGCAAACCTAGGGGGAACTTATAAATAAGCAAAGCTGCAAATTAAGCAAGACAGAATAAACTGCTTCTAAGAAATCCAAACAAAGCACCAAAATAACCCAAAAAAATTCTGGAAAGCTATAAACAATATAGTTCAATCAGGTAAAGTCAGTACACCCCTACCTGCCACTACTAATAACTCTGATGATATTGATACTTAATTTAACAACTACTTTACCGAATCTATCTTAGCATTGTCCAACAAACAAACCCCCACACCTGTGAGAACTACCACTGCCTCTTCCAATATTAAATCCACCTTCTCTCTGCAACCTGTAGCTGCAGAGACAATCAAAAAAGTGCTTAAAATACTAACACCCACCACATTAGCTGCAGACAACCTGTCAGCCAACTTCCTAAAACTAACAGCAGAAAGAATAGCCTATCCCATATCAGTTCTGATAAACAGATTCATAGCAGAAGTACAACTTCCTCCCATCTGGAAAACCTCTCACATTATACCCCAATATAAAGGTGGCCCTTCAACAGATCTCTCTAACTACCACCCAATAACAATATTATCACCATTGTCTAAAATAACAGAGAGAGTCATCCACATTAAAATTACTGAGTATTTGTATACTAACAAACTTCTAACCAATACTCAGCATGGCTTCTGATCATCTCATAGCACATCAGCTGCACTAATGTCATTCACCAATACTATCAACTATCACAGGAACAACAGTAACTATGTATCTTCTATCTTCCTTGACATATCAAAAGCTTTCAATATGGTTTCTCATAGTAAACTTCTAAACATTCTCTCTGAACTAAACTTTTGCCAATCTACCCTTGCCTGGTATGAAGGCTGCCAGCCCAGCCAGCTAGAATTTTGTAAATAATTCTATGTCATTTGTGAATAGTAATATGACTTGTATGCTTGCTTTAGAAATGTAAGAAAAATATATGTTCTGTACTGAGCTTCAAGATTGTGACCACAGTGCACCCTGCTGGAAAAGAGCAGAAATGTGTATAAACTACATGCCTATGCAAATGTCTGTGTTGATGTTAAAGGATGGAATATACAGAGTTAACTCGCAAACTCTTAATAAAATAAGAAAAGAGTTTTATGATATGCTATAACGTTAGTTTATATCAGCTAAGATACAGAATGTCTGCAGCTGGAAATTCTTTCTATTGTCTGGAAACATAAATAATTACAGGTTTCCAAGGTAAAAATGTTACGATTTCCAGTTCCAGAGAAGCTTATAAGAGATAAATGTCAGCTTCTAAGAGATAATTTTAAGTTCATGTTGGCCTGGAAACTAAAGAAGAGTTGACAAGAATGATGTAATCTGAGGTGACCCAGCAGAAATGTTTGTTAGTCACTTAAGAACTATCTCAGAGAGAAGGTCAGTGCATGTTGTATCTTGTCTTGGACCTGTAAACATCCACTCAGCACTTGCATTTGCCTGTATCTGTAAGTAAGACTTAGATCATAGTATTTCTCTTAGAGATAGATAGGAATATAGCAAGATTAGTCTAAATGTTTTCTGTATTTATGTGAGACTGTCCTGCAATGTTGTTTTAAAGTATTTTCTGTGAGTCTGTTGTCACTGTATTGAGTTATTGAGTATTGTCTTGTTCTTTTATTATTTATTATTAAATATATTTAAACCTTTTAATTGTGACTGGTTTTATTTAGAGATATTTAAGCCCTGAGAGTACTTGCATGTATTTGGTAACACTGTACAGGCCACTCTTAAATAGCCTTAAAGTCTTGGACACACTTACCATTTGGATAATAGTAACATTACACAATAGAATTGGTCACCCTGTGTTAGGGCCTTAGAGTAGCTAATAACGGTGGTACGTGGCAGGTGGTACTACCGTATAGTCTGGGCAGAAGGAGGCATAGCTAGTGAACCTGTGCCAGCCTTCCTCAGGAGTGTCTGTGTGTTTGTATATAAATCAAATCTCAAAGTGTGCGTGTATGTGTGTGTGTGTGTGTGTGTGCGTGTGTGTGTGTGTGTGTGTGTGTGTGTGTGTGTGTGTGTGTGTGTGTGTGTGAGCTACTTGGGCAGGGACACGAAGCACTGGTTGGACAGAGAGGGTGATGGAGGTTTTGGCTTTACCACTTGGCTGAGGTCTTAACCCTATAGCTCTGCCAGTGGGGAGTTTTATTGGGGATCTGGAGAGAGAGGGAGAAACCAGCTCCAAACTGACTGTGATCTCTGTATGCTCTTAAGGGAAATTGTACATCACTGTGTGTGTACTTGCCATCCTCCCAATGTGCACATTCCTCACTGGTGTTAGTGCTGAGGATTGAGGCTCCTTGATTACTGGGCCAGTGCAGAGGCGTCACACCTGGTTCCAGGATTACTTTACTAGAAGCCAGCAAGCAGTTTCTTGGTAACTAATGTTATCATCACTTCTACAAGTGACTCTAGGTGTCCCTCAGGGCTCAAGCTTAGGCCTACTACTAATTTCAATATTCACAAGTAAGCTTCACACCTCAACCCCACAAGCTTCTCTCATCCAATATGCAGATGATTCAACAGTGATATGTTCTGCTTCCTCAATTCAAGAACTTCAGCATTTAACACAATTCTTTCTAGCAGTTGAGACCTGGCTTAGAAACTCTCAACAACTTTTAAACCCCCCAAAAAACAAACTTATGATTTTCCAAACCACCAAACCTGCCTCACTCTAACACTTTCAACATCATATCATTAAATAACACTATTATCTCCCCATCACCACATACCAAACTTTTAGGAGTTGAAATTGATTGCAACTTAAAATTTGACATTCACATTTCCAAAAAGTAAAGAAAGTACACACAAAACTAGGAACCTTAATTAGGAACAAGCACTACTTCACTAAAAAATACTAAAGCTACCAAGCTCAATCTCACTTAATCTCCACACTGCTGTATGCAGCTCCCATACTCACTAATCTAAAGAAATCAGAGCTAGCAAAACTTGAAACCTGTTATAATTAAATCACCCGATTTGCTGCTAACTTACCAGACAGAGCTCATCACTGTATTGCACTCAAGCAACTCAACAGGCTAGAGCTCCCCAACCTCCTTCGCTACAGTTTTCCATGACCCATAGAATCCTTCATGAATCTAAGAAAACACCTGCCCTACAATTATTGCTTTAACCATATACCACTAACAGAACCTTACGCTTCAGTAACAAACATCACATAAAAAACGACATAGCCAAAAATCAGGCAGGAGATTCTCTCTTATCAAATTATATAGATAGAATCTGGAATTCACTACCTGAAAACATTACAACTTTTATATCACTAACCCAATTCAAATCAGCCCTAAAAACCCACTTAATAAATGGATGTGTCCTTGCTCTGCTCCAGACTAACCTATCCCACTGACTTTGCTACTGCCTTGATTCACTTGTTGAACAATCCATCTCCTTCTGCCAGATTTATGCCTCTTAGCATACTAACTATAGTATTATATTTTTGTACAGCTAACTACATATTAAGACTATACATTTCAATTTCTTTGCAAACTATATTCAGAAATGGTGTAATGTCACACTGGTCTCACACACATTTATGTATAGTAGCACTAATCTCTCTGTCTTTCTCTCTGATGATTATAAAAACTTTAGACTGTAGTAGACATGTATAGCTGCTTATACAAACTGTGTTTAAGCTAGTGTTTTTAAATCTAATTTTTCTTAGTTTATGGATACTACTGATATTCTGTATTTCAAATGTTCAATGTGGAGCTTTTCTCTCTAGGCCTCCGCTGAAAAAGGATGTGTCTAGTCAGACTTTCCTGGTAAACAAATGTAAAATAAAAATAAATAAAATAAGAAATAGTTGCCAGTTGGTTTAGGGTCAGCTGTAAAGGTGGTTAAGGGACCCGGTGACTTGCAAAGATGACTGCATTGGGAGTCAAGAAGGAATTTCCTGTTTTTCCCCGCTGGATTTTTAAGTTTTTTGCCTTCTCCTCCGGGTAAAATAGACAGGTTAGACTAGGTTGTTGCAGTCATGTAAGAGGAAGGCAGGAAAGGTAAAGGATGCCAAGGAAAGTGGGGGGAGGTCTCAGGACTCTTCAGCTGGACCTCCCACAGGCCAGACAGCCCTGAGGGATTATTGCCAGAGGACTTAGCCCGGCAGTGGCTCCTTGGCAGATTGTAAGGCAGCCCAGAGGAATTGTGTGAACAATTGTGAAAAAAAATTCTTATGATGAATCAGAAGGGCTGGATATTGACAGTGCTGTCTGTTGTCCTGTAGGTTTAGGGCAATGCTATGAAATAAAGAAATGGCCTCCCTGACATTCCTACCTTGCACACATCTCAAAATAAATTGGCTGCTATTAGAAAAGGTCATTGGCAGTAATTGGCAATAAACACATGGCTGCGGCCATTTAATCCACCTGATGCCTCTGTGTTTTTATTAAATATGTAACTTTCATTTAACTTTGATTTATTAAATATGCTACTTTGATACAGATATGATGACAGTAATGCAAAAGGATTTACAATGTACAGAACTGGTTTTATGAATGTGGTTCAATGGCAATGATACAAAATTATTAAAGATGAAAAATTGTGTACAGTGTGCTGAACTGATTATGTAAGTGTGGTACATGATTTAACATCATGTGTTGCATCAATGGTCAAGGTAAGGTATTTGAAGGTATGGATAGTAGTCTGCTACCTCTCATCCTCTTAGAGCAAGAAATCTGGACAAAACCATCAATAATCGGGGTACAAAGGCCAAAAATTGGGACACTTTTTAAATATTGCCCTTATAAACTTAGAAAATTGATAGAATAACTGGTTTTGCGTTAGCATGAATTTTCTGAAGGGTTTTATGTCTGAAACTCAAATGTCTGACATTATTTTATGTCTTCAACCCTCAATAATTTGCCAATGATTTGTCAGCCAACCACAATTTTATGAGAAATGGACCAAAAATATGAGGAAAATATCTGGACATTCTGCAAAAATCTGTACAGTTGAGAGGTGAAGACAGAGCTGTACCAGTCTCGGACTTTCAGATAAGTTGAACGTTTCTGTTTAACAAACTGCTGTTTGAGGAAAGTGTAATTTCAATCCAACCACAGGCGGCGGCAGAGGGGCCAAGCGGGACTGGGAAAGAGGGCGCTGCTGTTAACTACCACATCTTGTCAGCAGCTAGTGTTGAGTAACGCTAGCCGTCGGAACGGCACTAGTTCTAGGAGTACGACAACGGAAATACACGGGCGTATAACAGCTGGAAAGGAAGCAAGCAAGCAAGCTGCTGCAGCAAGCCGGTGGGGACTCGCCTTCAGTAACACTACACTCTCCAGTAAGCAAAGGATTGTAGCTGACAGTACAGTCTGAACAAGACGGAGGCATTCGGGTTAGTTGGACGGCAGTCAGTGCTGCTACCGGGATTGGGGGTGTAGCAGAAACCGTGTGGATTTGGCGTTCATGTGGTGCAGTGACTGACTGTTGTTCACCAATTATTAGGCCACAATGCAGTATACTTAAAAGCTTTAAAAATTAGATCTTGGTTCCTTGTTTCACAGAGTGAGGAGTCTTTTCTTCCAAACTTAAAGACACAGTACCCTACGCTTGGTGAAGGATATATATGACTTCCTTCCATATTACCCTTTCGTAACCTAACACAGTGTTGTAACAATTGTGGGAACAAACTGGCTGTGGCGCGGGGGCTCTGGCGTAGGCCTCGAGCCGGTCCTGTCTTGGGCCTAACGAACAGTGGACGTTTCACGCATTAACGTTAGCTACCTGGTTTTCACCTTGTATTTACTGTATTGTTACTAACGGCTGGCTGCATGGTTCTGCAATATCCAGATATGCTGTTCTTTGGTGGTGATGGCTGACTAATGGAAAATTAACTTTGAACTGCTTCTGTGAGAAGTACATTACTTCATTCCTGTCAGACAAAGACTGTCACGTGAAACTGGGTTTTATTTGTTGTGATGTTTTATGCATGAACTCTGTGGTGGTGGTAGGGGGGCAGCAGTGAGGCTGCACTGCTGTAGTTCTTTGAGGTTGGTTGCTTAAAAAGGCTGCAAACTGTAAATGGTCTTTGTAGTCCTGCGGCAGCAGGTGCGTGATAAGTGTGGAGTTGTTAATGGGTGGTGGCACTGCTCTGACTCATGATTGTGCTCCTTTTGACAGTATTGTTATCGAACGTTTGTTGGGAGTCCCAGTTGCTTTGTTTTGTTTGTGTTTTGTTGACATAGGGTTGTATTCATTTTAGTAAGAAGTATTTGCCTTAGTGATTGTGTATTTCCGCATTTCTATAGTGGAGCTGAGTTTGTGGGTGTCAAAATGTCAGTGTTTAAGACGCTGTGAATTACAGGGGGGAGGTGATCTCAGTTGGGGGTTCTTTGTGCTTATTCGAATGTGCTCTGAATTGGTCATGCTTCAGCAGTTACACATTTGAGTTTTGGAGTTCTTTAGTTAGTGATATGTGGACTTACCCCACTTATTGAGCATTTGGGAGTGGCTGAAGTGTGTTTTGTTTCCTTTGCGTGACGTTATTCTGTTTACACTCCAGTACAAATCTTGCTTCCTGTTACTAAATATAATAGTAACAAAGTTTAATGTGGGGTACTACTTTCAGTTTGCTGTAGTTGTGGAATGCACTGGAGTCCTTCATTTAAGATTACCTGTTAGACATCATGACTAAACCTGAACTTTAGGCACGTTTTGTGTATCTTTTCTTTTTCCAGGGACATAAATGTATTTATATTCTGTTTTGTTATCTCGGTAATCAGTAAAATGTGTCCAGTGCTGTATTTTTTTTCCTGTTAACATTGCCGCACATGGCACTGAGGTATTGAGTAGTGGAATTGCTGCTTTAATTTTTTTTAAGTAACTAATAAACTAGTGCATTAGCATTATCTCTGTCAGTTTCCCAGTTAAGGTAATATTTTGCTTACTCAAATTTATCGTAGGTTAGATGCCAACAGTAAATATTCCCCAAGTATCATAGCCCCTCCCCCTAAACCTTTAGCAGACTTCTAAAATACCCCCCATGCTACATGGGGACACCATTGGGTTGGGTTGTGAGACTAGGCTTAAGCTTATAAAGGCCCTGGTGGTCGTTAAGTTTGTAAGTATATACTAGACTATTTGAATTGCTCCCCTTTCCGTAGATCCAGCCTTTCCTTAACAGTGGGCTAACTTTTGTTGCCTTGACAGCTGTTCAGAGTCCAAATCATTTTAGTGGGTCTCCTTTCTGTAGTGTAAATGAGGTTTACAATAAACTGATAATTTGTCAAGCTGCCACATCAGATGTCTGATGTGGAGGGGTTAAGTACTTTTGCTGATAGTAGAGGTTTGGCTGACCCGACTAAGTGAAATTTTTTAATTTTGCTGAGACTGTGATAAGTGTTTGATGCTGACCTGTTTAAGTAATGCACTTTTTCATATTCCTGGTGCCCAGCAGGGCAGTTGTAGATAGATTTATATGTACTTCCCTTACCTTGAGGGATATGAGAGCTATATGCAAGGAGTCTGTTCTTTCATGGCTGTTTATGATGTAAAAATTTAAAATCTTTTGTCTGTCTGGGTAGTTGCCCTTAAATTTGGATAGCATCATGAGATTTTCTAGTCAGAAGTGTGTTTTTCTTTTCTTTGAAGTGCTGCATTTTTTATTGGTAACTTGTTTGAAAATGCAACATGTTCATATTCCAGTCCAGAAGGCTTTCGAGACTCGCTAGGCTTTTTTGTCTTTTAATTGGAAAGTCTGTGCCTGAGTCTGTTTTGAATTTTTAAGTGCAGGGTTTTTAATTGCAACAGATTTTAAGTCTTTGTTCAGATTTTTTTTTTTTTTTTTTTTTCCTCTTCAGCTATCATGTTATGTGTGCATTTCCACTTCTTGATTCATACCTAACAGTGTCTGTTATGTTTTTATACTCTGGTTTTGTCAGGTAGGTTGTCTTTCTTTTAGTACTGAGAAATTGGTGATATACTGTTTTGAGGTATCGAATCCTGTTGCCACAGTTTCACGTAATGTTTGTCAGGTATTGTTCCAGTACAGGTTTTGTCATATTCAGCTTGGTAAGAAAATGAACATTTGTTTACAGTTAGCTTTATTTAGAGAAATTCATAATGCATCAATTAAAATACAAAAGCAGACTTAAAAACAGGACACACAAAATGTAATTTAGTAGTATGAATATGATGTGGTTTGGTTGACGAGTTTTTAATTGGTTGAATGTTTATTACTGTTTGTATTTAAGGTACATATTCATTTATTTTATAAACAGTACGGGTAATGGGAGAACTTTCCTCAAGCATGTTAAAAGTAATGACGAACATACTGGTGTGTAGTTTTTGTGGCTCTTCACCTCTGATTTCTGGTTTCAGAATTATAATGTGCTCTTCTCTTGCCAAATGTTTCATCTTTGTATTTAATATGAAATGTGTGTCATTGGGTTAATAGCTGTATTTTCTAACAATTAATTTAGAATTGCAGATTGAACTTTCACTTATTTATACATTCACTAAGCATGCTGGGGCACTAATCTTTTTGGGTCATTTTCCGGTTATGAGTAGGTGTAGTAAGTATATACAGTACTGTAGAAGAGAATTAGAAAGAGAAGAATTTATGTGGAGGTGTTATACTTAAAGTTTTAGAAAATGTAGATGTTTATAGTGTTGTGATCTGTAAAGCAGGCTTATGGGTTCTGGACTGAAATTTGGAATGTAGAAGCTTTATGCCGAATTAAGGTGTTAACCAACTTGTTGAAGTAGTTACATTTTGTTTTTATTTAGATGTAAGCCTTAATATTTCCCATGAAAGTAAGGAAAGGGGGTGCACCTCTGATTTGTGCTAAGTGAAGATGGAGCTGTGACACTAAGCTAACTTATAGTTTGCTGGTAGAGTAGGGAAAGGATTCCATGTTGTTGGAGCAAAGTGGAAATGTGATGTTATGAGTGACTGGTAACCATTTAGCTTTAGATAGTTCTGTTATCACAGTTTTGTTGTGGAGAATTAATTCATCACCAGGAGCAGGTTTTTCTGAACCGTTGATATGGTTCATTATCATACAGCAGTCCTAGCTGTACCCACCTTTTGTGTTGATGAGGATGTCCTTGTTATGTGGTATAGTAATAAATGAAAATTTAAAACCATGCTGTTTGGAACCTTGAGTATTAGAGAATGTCCTTTTGGACTGGTCAGTTGAAGACTCACAGTAACACTTGTAGAGCAAGTTAAGATTTTGAATGTATTTGTCCATCTAGATCTTGTGGTGTTCTTGGCGATTGTATAGACAGAACTAGAAATGGAGTCCAGTTTTATTTGTGGTATTTTTCCTGTTACTAACAGTATTACTAATGGTGTTTGCCAGGTTGACACTGGGGGAAGGGAGGGTGTTGTCAGACTCCATGACTAACCCTTATGTCGTATATCTTCTGCAAGACAGTATTGCTATCTGATTCTCCCTCTTACTTCTGGATGTTGAGGAGATCTTGATTAGATTTGTGTACTTTACATACTTTCTGTGGCACAGTGAATTAGTTTTGCACTTTGTTTTTAACACCCTTACTGAATTTTTCACTTGTGACATAGGCAAATTTACATTTATGCAGAAGTAATTGTATTAAATGAATATTAACAAACACTATAATTCACATGTATTGCTATATATAATATCTAAGCAACATTACATAAATTATTCGATTCCTGCCCCTTTTTTAAACAAGAAACAGCTTTATTAAACCATCACTTACGACATTAGCAATCCTACATTTATGTAAATGAAATGAAAATGAACCACACCAAGACAATCCTGTTAGCAAGCATTTTACATCACAAACCATACTGACACACTCCTAGTTACAGGTATTATACATCACCATCACTTGTAATCTACCAGTCATTTTCAGTCAAACAGAACATAGCTCATTTAAGTCCTGCCGCCTTTTAAACCTCATTCCTCTACTGTATGTATTCCCATTGTTTGCTATGTAGTTTGTTCCTACCCTTTTCTGTAGATCTGTCACTATATATAGTTGGTTTAGATTTTGATTTCCATTTTCTAGTAATTTGCTTTTTTGGCAGCCATCATAACTGGACACAGCAAGGCCTTACCATGTCTAGGCATTTCCGATCGTGTCATAGCTCAGAAAAATCATCTCTCTCATCACACCAATCCACCCTTTCCACATTTCTGACAGTGTGTCCCAAGTACCTCTTTCTTCCCTGTCACACTTCTAACATTTGCTGTCTACCTGAAGAAAAATTCTTTGGAGTCTACTGGGGTATAAAAATATCTATGTAACCATTTCCGGGCAAAAATCCTAAATCTTATAGATTTGTTGCATATTTTGGAGATGTACATATATTTTTCCCTTTCTGAATTGTTCCAATCTCTTCCCAATCCTGATTTTTTATAGTTGTCATGCAATATTTTATATGCTCTACTAATTATTCCTTTTTTAATGGCAGCTTCTTTTCTAGATTCTACTAAAATCTCTACCAGTGCTGGTTTCTCATTTAGAACCTCCCTATTTCTTTCCATTTGCCTATTATTCTGTCTTCCCTAGCAAGGATTGATATCAATCTCTAATTTGCAGTCCAAATACATTCTTGGCTTCATTGCCTTTCCCTCTCTAGTTATTTGCTCCCAATACCTTTGTTCCTTTGCCAGTTTTCTCCAATAAATTCCAGCCCCCCATCGTCTATATCACTAATTGTAGTCATCCCTATCAGCAGAATCTCCTTTCTCCATTCCCGAGTTGGCTTAGTTCTTTGATTACTTTCTGGATATAATATTATATATGATTTGTTGTTCTCCTTCTTAAAGACTTTCATCCAAATTCCCAATCTCTCCTTGTTTCGTGAGCCCCCTCCCCCCGTTTCAACATAATCCCTTTCCACTTTGAATTATAGTTTTCTGCTTGTGCTATGTGTAGGAGCCTTAACTGTGTAACTTTGAAATACTCCTTCAAATTGGGTAATTCTAATCCTCCCTGTTCTACTGGAAGAATCATCTTATCCCACTTGACTCTTGCCACCCTCTCCTCTGATGGTCCTTCAGCTCCTTATTAATTGCTGTCCACAACTTCTCCTCTGGTTGATTTAAATAAAAAAAAATGTCTGACCTGTGTACAAGACTAAAGGAACTAAAAACATTTTGACTGCTTGTATTTTGCTATCCATAGCCATATAACAAAGCTTCCATTTTTGTATTATCTCTTGTTTAGTCTCTTCTCAATTATCCTTGGCTGCCACACCAGAATCATTTTTTAATGCATACTCCTACATATTTCATTTTATCATGTCCCCATAAATATGGATATTGCTGAATGAAGTAAGTACACCATTTTACTGCTGTTGCCTTTGTTTTAGCTTCATTAGTTTTGTTTCTTGAAAAGATTTGAAACTGTCTCAAAATGTTCCACAACACTGTAATGTGTTTCTGGTTTTGTCAGGTATAAAATATATGCAAGTAGATCCAGCTTTTCTTGACTGCCATGCTAATTATATCCTGGAATTTCTGATTCCCTTATTTTCTTTGCCAGTGGTTCTAAATATAATACAAATAACAAGTGGTGCAGCAGTTAGCATTGCCACCTGACGGCAAGAGGTTCTCCGGTTCGATCCTCTGCTGGGGTGCCTTCTGTGCGGAGTCTGCATGTCCTCCCTGTAGTCGCGTGGGTTTCCTCCGGGTGCTCCGGTTTCCTCCCACATCCCAAAGACATGCTGTAGGTGGATTGGACACTCTAAATTGGCCCTAGGTGTGAGTGCATGCATGTGTGTGCCTTCTGTGGAAGGTTGGGCACTGGGCTGGCAACTCGACACTGTAAAAACTCCACTGCCAATCATGAGCGGACAGGTGATCTGCTGTGGCGACCCCTAACCAGGAAAAGCCGAAAGAAGGACAAATTAGGTTCATAGGTTCATAGATTAGTACTAAGCTAACTGCCCTTGCGAGCCATTTTAAGCTTAGCCAATTATCCCTTGTGAGACTCAAACCCTGCACCTTGTGTTTGCAAGGCAAACACCTTAACCATTAGGCCACCCTCCCAATGAAAAGAGGAAACCACACCTGGTTCTTCTGCTCAAGCACAACTTACTGAGAGGGTGCTACCCACTTCAGTTTTTACCTCCGATCACTTGTATATCCTTCTAATCAACTTTATAATTTTTTCAGGAAATGCAAATGCTTCCATTGCCCTGCTCATAAAGTCTTGGCTTACTCTGTCAGATATTTTCTCTGCATCAAGACCCACCAACAATGTTCTCTTCTTATGTTCTGCTTCCCTCTGGATTATCACTGTTCTGTTGATGTTAAATGTTTGCCTCCCCTCCACAAAACTGCATTGACCTAAATCTGTCAATTTTGGCATTACTTGATTTATTCTTTTAGCCGTTAGACATGAACACGTTGTATTCATAGTTTAGTATTGAAATGGGCCTGTATGAAGCTGGGTCTAATGGCTCTTTACCCTCCTTTAGGTATTACAGCTACCACTGCTTTCTTCCAGCATGTTAGTAAACTTCTCCTCCTTTTAAAATTTTAGTAAATAGTCTTCCAGATTTTTAGTCTTTTCCTTAGTAGATTCCAAACTTCCACAGGAATACCAGCTATTCCTGGGAACTTTCCTGTAGATTGGTTATACATCACAATTTTTATCTTGTTTCTTTCTATCCTAACGGTTGGTAATTGAGCCTCACCTGTCTCTAACATTGGCATATTTAATTCTTCCGTAAACATTTCCATTTGTATTTCTTTGTTTTATACAGACTTAGAAATTCCGGAGTAGTATTTCTAATATCTCAGCAGGATTTCTTGTTTTGGGTTCCCCAAGCTTGGTGACAGCCCTTTTCTATTTTTGTTTCCTGAGTCGTCGTGCTAAACGTTTTTGTGCTCTACTTTAAAAAAAAAAAAAACAATTGCTTAACAGCAGTCTTTCTAAGCTTCTGCATATTGCCAAGGTAATCCCTTATTTTTTGTTTAGCATTCTGCAGTTGATCCACTTCTCGTTCTGTGAAATTCCCCGTTCTTCAATACTTTAACATTAGTCAGTCTCCCTCTAAATAATTCTTGTTACTTCTTAAACCTTGGCTCTCTTTTAGTCCACCCTATTTTTTAAACTCCACCTTAATTTTATCTCGCTGCCTAGTTACATTTTTAGAAGAAATTTCTGTCCGGTGTAGTAACTCCTAAATAATCTCCACTACCCATTCCTTAAATTCCTCTCTTTTCAACAGATAGGTGGGAAAGTGCCAGTGTCTCATTTTTTATTTCATTACCCTGTGTTTTTTTATTTAGGCTATTACTGGTGTATGATCCGAAATGGCTATTGGGTACATATCAGGACCTTCAATTAAATACACATTTTCCTGTGAAATGTAAGTTCTGCCTAGCCCAGTTTTTATGTCTTGGGGAATCGTGCAAATTTGCTCTGAACTCCTGTTACTGAATTCACATCTTCCATGCCAAATATTTTCATAAATGTCTTCAAAAATCTACTCTCCTTTGTTATACTTTCCCTTTTGGGCCCTCCAGACACATAGTCACTGTTGGAAATCACATTCCATTCCCCACCTATAAGGTAATGTTCCTTGCTGAAAACGGATTATTTCTCCCAGAATTTTCTTAAGATCCATAATAGCAGTTTTAGTTGGAATATAAATACATGCAGTGTAATCCTCCTGTCTAGCCATTTGCCCCTTAGCACTACCGTTTTTTTCTTTCCTTTGTCCCTGCTATTCTGCTGAATAACCATCCTGAAACACGTTCGGTTCTTTCAAAATGTGTTTTCTGTAACATAGTGGTTTGCCCTCTGCATTTTGTAATATAGTTATATACTCTGTCTCTGTATTAATCTGTGAGACTGACATTTTAAAGACACAACTTTTTTTTAATGCAATGATGTTTTCTGTTTCTACGTTTTATGTACACCTTTTTTTGTTGCAGCTTTTGTTACATGCATTCAATGTTTGTCAAGTTGAACTTTATACAGTTTTGTCATATCCATCTGAGCCTATGTCACATCTTAATAACATTTTGTTTTATTGAAAGCCCTCAAACAGAAAAACACCCACCCATTACCCCCCTAAGACCTATTAACTTAATAGTAGCACACACAACTATGTACTTTTTCATACTGATGTTTGCCCTCCTAATAGGGACAGCAGTCCCAAACTGACAGCCATACTCTCAAACTTGAGTTAACCTAAAAGGTTAAACATGTTAAGACACATGGTGTAGCCTGTGCTTCTACCAAGTGCTAATAGGAGAGCTATAAAGAAAATACAAAACCTATCTGGGAAAATCCCTGAATGCTTTCAGAGGACGTTATGTCCTAGCCTATTTCACTTTTTTAATTTTTTTCTCTCAGCCAGTCACTCTCCATCAGCATGTAGCTAGTTACATTTTGCATGTTCTTGACTTCATGGTTGACTCTAAAGCTCAACACTATTGCAAAGATAATCTGGAGTTGAGGCTTGCTTACTGTGTGCTAAAGCCTGCCTGCCTTTAAACAGAATACATTACCCACATTATTTCTTTCCAGTCTTGTCTTTGGCTGCATCCATTTTTAAGTTTACAAGCAAATGTTCCATTTTTAATAACAGGTCTCCATGTGATATTTATAGCTGACTGAGGGTTATCCATTTTGTTTTTTGAAATCTGCTGATCATTCTGTAACTATTGGGCTTAATCATTCTGTGACTGTTGGGCTTGGTCTTGATTGACAGGTATTCTAAGTGGTCTATCCTGGTTATCTTTTAAAAGTGCTTAAAAGTAAACTTTGCAGTGATATTTCTGTCTCTTGACATTTCACTTAGGATGCATGTTCAAATGTCTGGCTGCTACTGATTTTGTAGGCTTCTCCTGTCCTTTTAGTGATGCATAGATTGCGTTATTCCTTCCCATCATGTTTTAAGGATGTGTGGCACTGTGTCACCCCTACTTCTTTGGTAGTGAAACTGCCCACCTGCTGCTTACCAGTGCCACCTGTTTTTGGTCTCTGCTGCCCTGCACATTCTTGCACCCACCACACTGAGGAAGGCAAGGAAGCTCTGTCGGACTTTTTTTTTTTTTTCCCTTTCTGTTGATGGTTCTTTTAATGAGTTGTGTGTGTGCTGCATTTGGTTTTCTGCATGAATGCCAAGGTAGTTGTACATTGGCTGGACCAGAACTGTTTCTTTCGCCCATTAAAGGTGTGTTTGTAAGATTTTCAGGGTTTCACTTTTGTAGTGGATCATTTCAACTTTCATTTTTTTAAACGGGCTGTAACATAGTTGAGTTGAACAGTGAATTCCAGACTTTAACAAAAGCTGTAAAGCATTTCTTCATTGAAGAGTTAATTTTAAGTAAAATAAATACTGGCTACAACTAGGGTAGACCTCCTTTTTATGAGGAAGAACTAAATCAGTCTGGTTGTTTTAATGGGAATAGTATAGTACTTAAAATACTCGATCAAGTAAAAGGATCACTTTGGACCTGATTGTTGAATTTCCTTTATGTGAAATAAAGCATGTTCAGCCTGTGTTACTGTTTACCTCTTCTGTTTAACTTGTTTTGTACCAAAGTGGGGAAGATGTCTGCAGGTGGCAGAATTATCCTAACCCATTTAGTATTAATATGGATATGGGACCCAGTGCTTTAAAATTATCCTAACCCATTTAGTATTAATATGGATATGGGACCCAGTGCTTTAAGCTGAAAAGGACCTATAATATTTTTTGATCTCCTGTTGGTAGTGTAGTGGGCTGGGCCTTTGCTTATTCCAGTTGGTTCTCGGTCAGATTATGAACAAGTCTTGACTGTTGAAGTTTGCCTTCCTTGTGGCATATGTCTTTACACATCTTTTGCCCAAGTGATAGATGTATATGCAGAGGCAAAAGGTAATTGTAATTCCAAAAACAGCTCCTTCAGTATGTCCGTTCCATTTCCACTCCTTTGGGAACATTTCTGTAGATTGTGCAATAAACATGGCTGTCTACATCAGTCTCTGTTTGATTTTAAGGAAAGTTGTCTATGAATGAAAACTTAGCGTGGAACTGTGTGATGGAAATTCTTTTTAGATCTAGTAAAAGCAGTTGACATAACTACTTGTGATGCTGGTTTTGATTTCAGTACTTTCAATAAATGGATTGTGGTGGCAATGGCAACTTTAAGAAATAATACATTTCTACAATTGTTTGATTTGAAACTTATGATGTAATTGTCTTGACAGTTACATAAAATGTGAAGCAATAATGAAGTGTTAATGCAGTTATAAGCTTGTGTATTATGATAAATGCCCAATGGCATCTTTTTCAGTAGCTAACTTTGGAAGTAGGTAAAGACCTTCACCCCCTTGGTATAAAGGATACTCTGCCTTCACACCATACCGGCTGTGACTTTTTGGTGTTATCCTAGGTAACTGCTAATAAAATTCTGTTTGACCATTACCAAACACATGCCTCTGTTTGTAATTTACATGAAATAAGATACTGTTTGTCATGCGAGGAAGTAACCATTTGGCATCTAGAGTAGTAGGCTCAGTACTTGAAAAGTGGGGAGCAGTTGGGGTACAAGCAAGGGTGATCTATGAAGGGAGGGGTTGGTTTGGAGGCGAGGAAGTTTGAGCAGTAGTTTAATATGGAATCTCTGGTATTGTCATTTAAAAATCTCAAACCTGTCAACTGCAATTCTGTTCATCTGTCATTTTTAAAGGGGGTTCTGTAGTGATGTGTCAAATTCTGATAAGTCAGAAATGCATTTTAGCAAATTCTGACTTAGTAAGACCCCCCCCCCCCACCTGAAAAAACAGTGTGTGTAGTGCTGGGGTCTTTTTTTTTTTTTTTTTTTTTTTTTTGCTGCTGGGATTTGCAAAAATGTATTTCCTGCCCAATACAGATCCCCCCCACACACACCCCCACACCACCCTTTTAAAGGATCTTGTTAACATTCACACTGACATTTGATCTTAAGATGTTGAAAGAGAGCTTTTGAATGTTTGGATTTAAGAGCTTGCATATTATAGGAGTTATCCAAAGTCTGGAATTTGGTTATGTAGTAGTTAAACTGAGATTAAATTTAATCTTAATATGTACAGGACTTGCAACTTAAAAGATTAAATTATAGCATACGTTCTGCATTTTTGAGACAACCCTCAGCACAGCCTTACGGTTTAAGAAAAATAGGTAGTCTTAACTTGGATGCTTTGTATACTGGTGTAGCTCTGTAGCAATTATCTTCCCCTCACCAAATGACCAGTGAGCTGTCTTCTTTCAGATACCTTAAGGTGACTGCTGTTATGCAGACAGAGGAGTTTGGTGAACTAACTGCCATCATTCAATGACTGTTAGTTTGTATGAAAACCGTTACCCCTGTACTCGGGGGTGACATGGTCATCTCAGTCACTGTAGGGTCTGCTTTTATCCCTTTCAGTCTGCATGTGCTCCTTTCTGTGGCAACGAAGGCCTGCCTTTGCTGGCTTGGAGTGCCATGCCCAAATTGTCCCTGCCCTCCTGTAGTGGTAGAGTCCTCGTATGAGCTGTCCAGAACCTGCTTTCTCCTGCAAATGATGGACATGATGCCCATCTATGCTGTCGTACACCCACACTACTAATCAAATGCTTGTCACCTTGGCTTTAGTCAAGAATTTGTCCCTGCATGCTATAGGTGTGACCCAGTAGCATTAAATAGCTTTTGGCTAGACCTTTTGTTTTGAAAATCCAAGACCATGTCAAGAAGAGGAAGTAATTGCAAGATGAATGCAAAGTGTAATGGACTGTGGCCTATCCCTTTGTGTGTTCTAGTACTTTATTTATTTTGTCCTTCCAAATTTCCTTACTGCGGTTTTACTTTCAAAATATCCACTGTTGCATCTTGATGTGGCTTCTTGCAGTGGATTGTAGCCTTTAATGCTTTAATTGCATTTGTTAAGATGGGTCCAAGATGCTTCTGTTCTTTGAAAACAAACTTTTTGTAACTTTAGTATTTTTCTGCTAAACTGTCAGACTTGATGGTTTAGTTTTCATGAGTCCCAGCTGCTATTCTTTCTCGTTGATTGTGTGCTTTTTCTGTATCACTCCATTTTGTTAGATTAGAGGGCTGTGTGTGGTGATTTTCCTCCATTTTTTAACATTGGCTGATGCTGTCTTTTTTTTTTTTTTTCTTGTCATTGAGCTGGTACACACGAGAACCCCCCCCCCCCCCCGATGTTTTTCTGCTCCCACTGACAATTAGGAAGCATTCTCTTTTACTTTTAATAGAGTAAAAGCACTTGGCATTTAGTTAAAATCCATTCACTGACATCACTGAAGAAAAATAGTGAACTTTAATCTTAGTGGAGTCGGTGTGTGGAAAGTGTTTCATCCGCAAGTGCAGCACCTTTGCACATGAGTAATGGTGCACACATTAAAGTCCGTGGAGACGCACGTTGCTCCCAAGATAGTGTCACAGTAGTAAATGCTAAGTTTATGTAGGCAGTGGTCTTAATAAAAAGCTAACTGTTTTTTAAATTGCTCAAATACATAACTGTAGTGAAGTGTAAAAATACATCGCAGTGTTTGACTCCTCGAATAATGTCTGTTGTAATGCTGGAAAATCCATTTAAGGGAGAATCTTGATCCATCTAAACTATGGTTTCACATGCGGCACCTTGCATGGTATCCAAAGTTGTACTGAAAGAATTGTGTGAGACTGCTTGGTAGTTTGTTTCACACACACACTTTTTGAACGTTGTAATAACTTTGTTCTATTAATCTGTAGTGTATTTGATGTGGCGTATGCAGAACGCTTGTTCAGAGGTACAGTAAAAGGTAACGGCAGTACGTATTCTTAAGACCATTTGTCTCCATATTCACTTCACAAAACTGGTGTAAATGAACGTAAGAAATAGTGCATTGCAAGTACATGTGCAAGTTATCCAGATATGTATATTAATGTCATTCAGACAGCTGTGTACTGTTTTTAATGTATATAGTGTCGTGTATTATTCCATAAGTATATATGAGGATACTCTGATAATCACTGCAGAAGGTTAGCCATGTTAAATGACTCTGTTGATGTTTAATAGTGGTGGTAGAAGTGTCTTACACCCATATTGTGTGATCTGATTATGGACAGATGAAGTGGTTTGGCCTTTGAGTGATCAGTAGAACAGTTGTCTGGTGGGTCTCTTAAGTGCTTCTCTAGCAGGAGACCTGATTATAGCAACACATGGGGGGGTGGCATCCATGTCTTAAACTCAAAACCCTTTTTTTTTTTTTTTTTTTTTTTTCTAAGCAGCAACCAATCCTCCTTTTGCAAATGATACACGCACTGCCCCTGAAAAAAAGCACACTTGATGCTAAAATTTAAATTTCCGTTTTATGGCAATATGAAACAAAGTGCACTATCTGCTGACCAGTTTTACTGCTAACCACAGCTTCTGTGCATATAAATCTAGAGGTATCGGATTTAAACATTATTTATTCAGGTTAAAGTACATCACACCGGTAATGATACTGAGTAAATAAAAGAAACTTATTCATATTCACTGGATATAAACAGCAAAAAATTACAAGTCTTATTATAAATTATTTACTCCAGGAGAAATAATTCTCCGGTTTCAGACTTTCTCTAGAACAAACTTATCTCCTTAATTGTAATGCTTGGCCCTCTTTGTCAACTTAATGTAGTTGAAAAAGGAACTGTAATCTCTTGTTTCACTGCAAAGATAAAAAAATTCAGCCTTTACATAATTTTATTCCTTCACTTGTAATGTGTAGCACTAACTAGCTTTCAGTTCCTATGTATGGAGTAGTGCCTTTAAAAAGGTGAAATGTGGAATGAATCCCAAAACACAATTGATTAGGAAGATCGCCACAGTTAATACATCGTCTTATAAATGTTTTATTTAGAGAACAGTATGATTTATTACCATTTGACATAACTGTTTTGAATGTTCACTTTGCACGTTAACTACTTCGGTGCAGAACAGAAGGCTTTTGAAGGAAATGCGTATTATGACTTGATTGTTGTATCCCAGAAACTCTCCCATACTGATTATACCTACCAGGCCGAACAGCAGAATACATGTAAAACATCTATCTGTATGAAAATACAGTACTGCAGGCCACTGCTGTTATCTATCTAGTTAGGGCCATGTCGTAACAGCATTTTGTCGTCTTAGCAGTAGTCACATGGATGGGCATCCAGAAGTTTATTTAACATTTGTTTACCGGGAAAGTCCGACTTAGAATGAAGCCAGTTTTCAGTGGAGGCCCAGGGAGAAATGCTCCAGATGCATGTGTTTGAAACGTAGGAGGAAACCGGAGCAGCCAGAGGAAACCCACACAAACACAGGATGGACATGCAGACTCCCCAGAGAAGGCACTCCAGATGAGGATCAAACCAGAGAACCTCTTGCTGTGAGGTGATAATGCTACCTCTGCACCACTGTGCCGTCCAAGTTACTCGATGAAACTATAAGAAAGGAAAATGGGTAGCCTGCAGTACTTGCACATTAAATCACAATGATTGGAGAGTGGTGTATTCATTATTTAAAATCCCAGTATTCGTTTAGTAAAGGATATATTTTATGTGAAGAATAATAATAGCATGCATGTATGATAAAACAATGTTCATTATTCGCATTGCTGCTGTAGCATTTGGGCTGCATAGCTTTGCACCCCCCCCCCCACACACACACACACACACACACACACTTCCACTGATATTGCTGATTGGACAGCCCGGTGAGGGGAAGATCAGCAGTAAGAGTAGAAACTCTCTACAGTACTTTCTTGCCACTTCATGCGGAAGTAGCTCAGAGGCTTTACAGAGCAGCAACCAGTGCTTCATCGCCTTTTCTGACAGATAAGTCACTTGGGGAACCCTTCCACTCAAATTTTAGTGTGTATGTGTGTACTTAAACACACACATTTTTCATCTTTTATTTTACTTTAATACTAATGGCCCTTTAAGAAACCTGGTATTTTTTCCGTATTGGCAGTTTCCAATCAGAGACCACTTCTTTAGTGTTGGCAAATCTGGGGACTTGTCTTAAAAATGTACTGTTTGGTTTTAACATTAAAATAAGCATAAAATGTTTCACTTGGGGCAGGGAATCTGTCAAGTGAAGTTGTCAGTGTGAACATAAGCACTAATCCTGTTTTTATTATTGTCAGACTTTATTTCTTCCAAAGTGGGTTCTGAACATTTAATCGTGTGCACTTGTGCACAATGGAGTTTTGTGGAAATTTGTTTTATAATTGTGCTTTGTGTGCAAACTGACAATTTGTCTTCTGGCTCATTCATTCCAGTGATTTTTTTTTTACCTAATTTATCCTCCTTTAGTCGCAACATGGATACTTACCCGCTCCTACTGGTTTGACAGCTGTAGTTCCCAGAAAGAAAAAAAACAGCTTACAGAGCCTTTGCCGATTTTAACCCCAATAAGCTTTTGCCTCAGCTGATGATGTGTAACTTTGCAGTGGCCAGTGGTTGTTCTTCAGATCAGCCACCATTCTGACTTCCTCTTGTGTTTGTTTTGCCACCATGAGCTGGGGTCAGCCAAGTTCTGCTCCAGTCTCCAAGATGGCTATGGGAAAGCCTTTTTTTTATAGGGATGCTACTGGATGTTTCTAGGGAAAGATGTCTCTTGATGGGCCAGATATTCTTCTCTGCGTGTATTTTTAAATGACAGACCTAAAGAAAAAAAAAAGTTGGTCATTGTTAATGTGGATGACTTTTTTATTACCGTATCCAAAAATGCATGCCAGTCGAAGTAGTGCTGAGGATGACATGCCAGATAATTCTGACATAAACGGAGATAATTCTGACATAAACTGAGATGGCAGTTTTTCCTACAATCCCCAAGTTAAAAACTCTGCTGTTCAGGGAAACTGTCGCTCAAAACCTCCTGGAGCAATTTTCTTTTTCTTGGTGTATTACCAGGATGAATGAGGATTTTTTGTGGAAATAGATGGAGGTAATCTCCTCAGTTCAGAGATATTTACAAGCAGGTATGCCTTATTGTCTGCCTTTCTTTTTTATTTTTTCCTCCCCTAGAGCCAGCCGAGGAGTATCTGGATAGTACTGCCTTGTAACAACTCTTATTGACAGACACTTGTTTTTGTAGATTCAGAACTAGTTTTGCTAGGACCATCCTCCAGAGGCTCCTTGATTCATACTCTTCCTCCTCCCAGGTTGGATAGACTTAAGTAATCAACCCATATAGCCTAAAGGCTATGGTAGCAGTGGGAATGATGAACATGGTACAATCGTGTAAGTTGCACTTGCTCTTTAAAGTAATGTTCAAATTCCTCACTGCTACAGTAGCCACAATTACCCTCTATTTCCTATTGTGTATAGTTTGTTGTGAAATAGTTTGGTGGTTTTCCTGTTATAAGCTCAGAATAAGTACGCTACTTCAGTTGTGTTTAAAAAAAGTCTTGTCAATTTTTCACTCTGGACTGAGGGGGGACAGAACAGTCAATCACAACTCACAGTGGAAATTGGAAGGGTGGCTGAGCTGTTGGATGCTAGCCTGTTGACTTGGACAAGAGACTACCCATACAGCCTAAGTTCTACTACAACAGTGAAAAAAATTGAACCTCTGCTGTCTGTGGGTAAGTCAGCTGAAGCAGATGATACAAAAATGTACTTTAATGTATTAGATGTTGATAGGTGGATGTTTTTGCATTGTCACTAGCAAGTATTTACCCTTATTCCAACTATTATGACGCTGTATATACTTCACAGTAATTTTACCCTTTGCCTTATGCAGTGTAAGCTGCAGGAGCTCTTGCAAATTGTTTAAGTGAGTGGTTTTAGGATTGTGTAGCCAGGAAATTTGTACTACAAGTAGCCGACTGTTTAGTCATTGCAAGTCTTAAAAAGCTGTGCCTCCATTTACTAAGAGGAATACTAAGGTATATGTGATGAATAGACTTGTTTAAGACCACTTCTGACAAACTTGCAAAACTTGGATCTTTTTTGCGTCGTACCACAATAACGGTATATATGTGTAAATATATAACACGTATGTGATATAAAATGTGAAACTCAATGTCAGTCTGTTTAGTCAACCACAGTTTCATTGACAGGTGTGTGAAATTGCCCAATCCCTGGGATTGGGAAATATGTTCTTTCCCTGTTGTTGTGCAGTTCCAGAGTTCATATATAATTGTCAGGGTGGGGGTGGGCCTTTGCCCCACAAAAACTGTTTACTTTTTGTGATTTTGCTTGTGAGGGTATTCCTCACGCATATATGGGATCGTTTCAACATTTGCATTGTTGACGTTAATGACTCCAACATTTGGGTGTGTTAAGGCAATAGGTAGTGTATATATGTAAAATGGTATTTTTCACTATATTTGCAAACCTCCCTGTTAGCAGGTGATAGATGAGATTGCTGTTCTTGTAACTAGCAGTATGATGGATGAGATCGCTGTGCTGAAACTAGCAATATGACGTGTGTGTGTGTGTGTGTGTGTGTGTGTGTGTGTGGTGGTGGGGGTTGATTGAGCAGTGATGTAGCATATGACAAGTGCACCAGTTTCTCGGAACAGGTTCTAAAGGCTGTGTTTCAGAGAGTATAAATTCACTTTTGTAAATATATTTTACTGCTTATATATAGTGCAACCTTCCCAAATGTATGAAGCTATACATGATCAATTATTTTCATATAGTAGAGCAGTGCTGTGTATTGTCTGCAGATAAGCTATAAACAACTCTAATCTGAATTGTGTATAGCCAGTTAATAAAATGACTCCCAAAGTTCTACCAACACAGTCTTTTCAGTGGTTGCAGATTCATTTTGTGGCTTTTTACAGTCTCCTAATTTGTTACATTTGTGGATTGCATGTGTTGGTCTGAATGTTTCCACAGTTGGAGAGAAATTTCACATTGCAAATGCTTACCATTATCTTTATACTGCACTTCTGTATCTGTTCCATCCTCCAGAAATGGGATTTAAAAACCTTGTCCTTATATTTTGGCTTAAGACGCGCACACCAGAAACGTTTTCTCATTGCAGAAGCACTTTGGTCTCCACCTGATGCCATGTAGTTCAGATAACCTTTCCTCTCAGTAATAGAGGATGATTTCATTTTCAACTTTTGTGTATTGTGCCACATTAATAAAAATCTAAGTGCTGCTTTAGTGTTTCACAAAGTACCCATAATGTTGTGTCTCTTGGCTTTTCCCGGTTAGGAGTCACCACAGCGGAACTGCGGTCCGCTAATGATTGGTAGTTGATTTTTACGTGCCGAGTTACCAGCCCTGATGCACAACCTTCAACAAAGGTACGCCCATTCACGCATGTCTCTGCGCAGTAGATGCTCTAGCTGACAATCGAACCGGACAGCGTCTTACTGTGAGGTGACAACGCTACCGCAGCAAAAGTACCCATAATAGGGCATGTCATTCTGACAGGATCTTGTTTTACAGCTCATCTTTCGTTCTCCTAGGCTCTGTAAGGAGTCCTCGTTACATGATTTGTACTAGATATAAGGAAACTAGGCATTGCGTTCCCTCAGTCACATTAAAATGGCAGTACTGAAAGTCCCCCTTTTGAATTTTTTTCACTAAATTACTCTCTCTGGTAGTAGCTAATGATTTCCACAGTTTGTAAGAAACAAACTAAATTACAGATTCAACTTGTAGCCCTTCAGCATCTCCCACCCCCCCTTTGTGTAAAAGTTAAGACTGCTGTAAGATCCTTGTGCATGGGTAACTGGACAGATCAAATAAGGAACAGCAACCTAAGTATCTGGACTATGTTTCATACATGGCACTTGCAATAGGCATAGCTTTCCTTGCTGCATTCAAGTTTCCTATGCATGTTCATGCATATAGCACCTTTGGCTCTGTTTTGTTTTGTGTGTTTTTGTTTTGTTTTGGTGTATTTTTGTTGTTTTTTTTTTTTTTCCCCCCACTATTTACTTGGTGACTTTTTTTTTTTTTTTATTGGGAGTTGCTGCATACTCCGCCTGTTTCACCCAATTGCAGGACAGAATTTGTTTAAATTAATTCAAGGTTACAAGTATAGATTGGCAACCTTATTTGCCTCTAGTTCTATACTCTGCTCTGCTCCCCCTTTGACTGCCTTGGCAGCACATTTTCCTTCCTGAGTGTTTTGCCTAGCTGGGTGGCTTTCACCTGCCTTTTGTTGACGGTTGCCTATTTTGCTGTCCTTTTGTGCCATATGCCTGCTGTCGGAAACTCCTTTACCCTTGGTTTTTCTCTTTCTCCATTTTGGATAGTGCCATGATGGTATTGTCACAAACTAGATTAGGAACCTTGAAATACAGAAAGTTGGGCTTTTAAGCCATTTTTCTTGACCGCTCTGTATGTTAACTTGCTCATATTGGTGTCCGTTCTCAGCAGCATAACTCTTCTGGCATCCTGTGGTAATTTTGAGAGCCGATTTGAATTCTTACATGTGTTTGGATAGTGCAGGGCATTTCTTCCTTCCTCTGCTGCATGGAGTTTCTGGGCCATGGTAGGATGGAGTTGGGAGTTTGCCATATCTGTGTTCCATTCATGTCATGTGCAGCCTGTTTGAATCCCTCATAGGTTCTTGATGGCTGTTTTATCTGTGAGGACCTTGGAGAGAGAGAGAAAAAAAGGGGGGGGGGGTCTTACATTCCCATAGTAGCTTAGTCCTTACATTTTTGCATAAAAAAAAAAACGCAGGCAGAACGAGGATATGTTGGGGCATGGATGGGGCAACAAGTAATGTCCCATCCATGAGGGAGATGACTGCTAAACAGGGGAGTGAATCTGCAGATGTCATTCCTTTGTCTGTTGCAGTATTACTAGCAATTGGGATATGCCGCCAAGTATGGTGTGTATTTGGGGTAACCTACAAAAGCCTGGGTGCCACCACCTGGTGACTCATCTGACCTAAGCCTGAAGGTGCTAGGAGGTACATAAGGGATGTACAGTTGTAGTGTGAACTACCTCAGAACTTAACACCAGTAGCCTAACAAACTTGGAACTTTAATAACAAAACAAAAAACTTGGCGATAAAATTAGTCATGGTTTAGCACTTCTGTTTCGTTATTCTGATGTCTTTTATAAAAGACAAAAGTAAATTTTATAAAAGACATCAGAACAACAAAACAGAAGTAAAAATGAATGTTAAAGGAAATTCATGAAAACACCACACAAAAACACCAAATCCGCTGACTAAAGCCCAGGAAAGTCTTAAAGAAACTGTAAATACAGAATGAGTAACACGGTTTACAACTTGGAAGCTCTTATTTTAAGTTCACTTATAGAAATGCCATCATTAATTCCTGGCAAATATGTTGCGTCTAATCCAAGTTGTCACATCATTTTACAGTGCAATAATTTGTTCTTCCAGTCCCCCATGTAGGCAGCTTGTACTTTTTCCAAAGTGTATATTTAAAAAAAAAAAAAACTGAATCTTTTAAAACCTAGACAGGATAGGGAATGCCTAGCCAGGTCGCTCTTGCTGATTCTTTTGGTGAGGGCATTGTTGGTTTTGCCTCCATAAAACACTTGACATTTGGTGCAAACCACGGTGTATACCACCCTTTCAGAATAGTAGTAAAACTTGCCACCTTTGGCATGTTTCATGATTGTCTATTAAGGGACCTGGATAATTGTCCTCAATGTTATGTTATAACCTTGAGGGCCTCTCCCACATTTCATAGTCATTTGGAAATCTGGGAACAAGGCCAAGACAAGGTCTCGAAGACATTGAGGTTGGGCTTCCTTTTTGTATGTAAATGTGGGCTAGCTATTGACAAACTGCTAGGTCTCTTCGTCACAGGAAAGAACATGCCAGTTCTTACAAATCTGCTCAACGTTCTTGACATCCAGGGAAATATTAAAGGATCATGCACTTCTGCTCAGTGAATTTGTGTCCTCTTGGTTAAACCCAGTAGGGTTCACCAAACCACTTGTTTCCCGCCTTCCTGTAACTAGTCTAGTCCAGATACAGATTTGCTGCATCCAGGACTGTTTTGTAAGCTTCAGAGCCCCCTAAGGCTTTTGTGTTGGAAGCCTTCTAGCTTATCAGTGGAAGAGGCTACCTAGTGCTTACCAATCTGATCTACAGATTTGCTGTATCCATGACTAAGCTTCTTTGCTGTACCAAAAAGTCTGCTCTTTAATTTTTCCCTTAGATCTACTAGTTCTGTCCTCTCCTGCACTTTTACTAGCTTATTAGTCTAGCACTTTACCAGACTTCTTGTAGCAATTATTGTAGCAAACATAAATGCTATCGGCACTAAACATTCTACAAGGAAACTGCTCCAGTACGTATTAATGCCCACCCCTCCAGGCATGTCTAAAGGTCAGTTTCCTGTGCTTTCTCCTATTAACCTGGTGAACTTGGACATCCTGAGGCAATGTAGCAACTGCCTCGTGTACACACACAACCCTCTTCTCTTGCCTCCCAACAGTCAGACTTGAGAGAGATTCACTTGTATATCCAAATTGGAAGCCATGCACTCTCCAGCCAAGCTGCTCGGGAGGAGAGGGTCAACACTTGCACCACACCACATAGAACACGCACCAGCACTGCTTTCACATAAAAATGCAAACCACACAACCACCTTCACGGAGGCTCTCGATTAAAATCTACCCAAACAGTAGAGACCTCCAAGGCAGAAACGCCCACAACCACCACTAATCACGAGAGGCACAACTCTCTCCTAAACACTGTGCCACTAAACTAAAGCCCCTAAGGCAAAACAGCATGCCCAAACACACTAGTCATAGGTGACTTGATAGTGAGGTGCACTGATGTCCCACTAACTAGGTTGAATAAGAAGAAAGTAACAGTCAACTGCCTGTCAGGTGCCAGGATCCACCATGTAACACACGCACTCTGGTCCCTCAGCGACCGGTACAAATATAACTTTGTCATTGTACTTGTGGGTGTGAATGATATGAGAGGTACCTCCCTGGACTACATGAAAGAGACATAGAGGAGCTCTCAGATTATGTAGCCCAGGCGGGCATGACCCTTAGCCATGAGCAGCCTCCTACAATCACCCAGAATACCACCACAGTGCAAGCAGAAAATGATTGATTTCAACAATTGGCTAAGTTTCTGGTGTCATTCTAAGGGGATCCAGTATCTGTCTACCTGGGATGCCATGGTTGACGGACCTCGATGCTTTGCCAGAGATTGCCTGCATCTGTCACCCCTGGGCTTTCAGATATTGGCCAAGGCTCTTGCCACCCCTATAGTGCCTTGTGGTGTTCCAAAGACCAAATTACCACCGTAACAGCTACAAACAAATGCTAGCGATGAGCAGCATGACCCTCTGATTGAAGTTTAAATCTTAAAATGGAGAACATCAGCATTTGTGCTTTAACAGAGACCTGGTTTAAGGCACCAGAAAGCATCCCTGCACTACCAGGCTATAACTCACTCTACACCTTTCGGCCCCAGAACTTGGACAGACACTCCAAAACTGTGAGCTTTGGCCAACTGAGACCTGCATGAGTGGAGCCAAGTAGATTTTTATCTGCACTTTTATCAAATAATACACGATTTAAAGTAATTTGTTTGTGTTGCATTGAGCAATGTCTAGCTGGAAGTTGTGACTGTAGGTCCCCACTCACCCTCCCTGTTTTTGTCTTGGTGGCTTTGAAACTGCCCGCCCCTCTTGTAAATTTGCACTTGGATACTCCGCCTGGGCCCATCTCATTTGCTCACTCAAAATTTTTTTTTTCTCATTTGCTCACTCAAATTTTTTTTTTTTTTTTTTTTTATCTGCTTTTACTGTATTTGTGTTTCTTCCTACTTTATTTTGCTTTTGCGTCATCTTAAAAGTACTCCGTTATATTTATTACTGCTTGGTGTAGCTCATTCTAAGCCTTTTAGTTTAAGCACTTGAGCTTCAGACCAGTTGTTTTACATTAAGAAGGTTTGTGGTCTGCACTGTAGTGGCAGGACAGGTGGCTTACATCCTTCTAAGTTGGGAACTGCTGATTGAGGGCTCAGTGTCTGTTATTCTAAAAGTGTATTAGTTCTGGTTTAAGCACTTGGGCTTCAGGCCAGTTATTTTACATTAAGAAGGTTCGTGGTCTGGGAGGAGAGGCTGGACTCTGCCCTTTTGAGCTGGGAATTTCTGGTTAAAGGCTTATAGTGCCTGCATATTTGAACTGTTTCTTACTGAAATTGGTACACCTTGTTTGCTGTAGCATAGACTAGATCCAGGCCTGCTGAATCTAGCTTTGTTTGTATGCTTGTTTCCCTGAAACGCTAATTCCACCTAAAACGCGGCTTTTCTGCGCTTCTGTGGATCCCTAGTGATATCTGCATTGCTTACCGTACTTATTTCCGTGTTTCACTTGAATGAAAGTTACTGTTTGTCGTTTTTGCTTTTAAGTTACCTGTAGCACATTGCATTTAAGTTACCTGGCACTTGCTCACTAAAGCAATTATATACAAGTCAGCACTAAAAAATTAAAAGCACTACACCCTCACAAACTCCCCTTGAGTACCTTGTTCCCCATTGGCCCTTTTTTCAATTATAAAGGAATTCCCAATACTATTCTAGCATGTCCAAAGGTCAGTTGTCAATCTCCTCTCCGGTCCAGCTGGTGAATCTGGGAATCTTGAGGCAATGTTACAACTGCCTCATGTACACAGACAACCCTCTCCTCCTCCCAACAAATTTCAACACGTGAGAGATGCAACCATATAGCCGAACTGGAGGCTAAGCTCTCTCAACTCAGTACTGGCGTAACCAGTCAGGAGGAAAAGGAAACCACACTCACAACAATTCCAGTGTCACATAGACCTACCACGACTGCAAACCAAACACACACAAACATACTCGGAGGCTCTAAATAAAAATCTGCCTAAGCAGCAGAGACCTCCAAAGCAGACACCCAAGCAACCGCACACCCAAAACCAAACACGTGCAACACATAGCTCACAAAGCCAGTGTGCCGAACAGTCACAGCCCTTAAGGCTAAACAACACACCTGATACACTTGTAATAGGTGACTCTATCGTCAGGCACACTGACGTCCCGCTCACCAGGCTGAACAAGGAGAAGGTCATGGTGAGCTGCCTGTCGGGCGCTAGGATCCGCCACATAACACAAGCACTCAGGTCACTCCAAGGCAAGTACAAATATGACTCTGTCATTGTCCATGCTGGTGTGAATGACGTGAGATGTACCTCCCTGGACTGCATGAAAAGAAACATAGAGGAGCTTTGAGCATGTAGCCCAGGCCGGTATGACCCTGACCTTGACTAGCATCTTACCCTCACCAAGAATGATGCCACAATATGAAGACAAGATGATCAATTTCAACAATTGGCTTAAGTATTGGTGTCATTCAAAGGGGATCCAATGCCTGTCAGCCTGGGATGACATGCTCGACAAGCCACGATGCTTCGCTAGGGACAGCTTGCACCTATCACCCCTGGGCTTTCGGATATTGGCAAAGGCTCTTGCTACCCCCATAGTGCCTTTTTTAGGCAAGGCTCAAAAGACAAACCCACCTCCATAGGTATCACAAGGGATAAGAAACTAAGAGTAGTGCTACTCAACGCCAGAAGTCCAAACCTCAAGATGCATGCACTCGAAACTCTCCTTAGCATGGAGAACATCGATATCTGTGCAGTAACAGAAACCTGGTTCAAGGCTCCCGAGAGCACCCCAGTACTACCAGGTTATACCTCATGCCATGCTTTTCAGCCCCAAAACTTGGACCGAACCACTAAAGGAGGGGGGAGTATCAATATTCGTCAGATACCCACACCTCCAGGTTGGTGGCACAGCACGGAGCATCAGAGACTATCCATGTGCTACTAACAGTGGGTAAAACTGCCTTCCAGTTTATAGCCTACTACAGACCACCCTCCCAAACCCAGAAACTCCACTCTGCCTTCCTGAGAACACTGAAAAATATGAAGGTCTCTCCAAACACCATTTATATTGGGTGACTTCAACTACCCAAACTTCTAGCTCCAACACCCTAGCCCAAAGGTTCCTAGAATTTATAAACTCAAATGCTATGGAACAACTTGTTACCACTCCCACAAGAGGGGAAAACATACTGGACCTGATCATCACCTACATGGGGACTCTATGCTCCAGACCAGAAGTGTATCCCTCACTGGTAAGATCAGACCATAAACTAATCTCACTGGATATTCACATCCTGACCCCACCCCCTGCCCAGAAAACCACAGTGAAAAACTTCTCTAAAGCAAATTTCACACTCCTCAAAACCAAGGTGGAATCCTTCAAAGCCCCCAGGCCTGTGGAAAATACGGCCCAGACCGCAGAATCCTTTATAAACGCATTCTATGAACACCTTCAGGAATGCATGGATCATGCAATCCCAAATAAAACCAAGACCCAATCCTCCAAAGGCAGACGTCCTGTCTGGTGGACCCCAGCCATAAACAAACTATACAATAGAAGGAGGAAGCTGCTACTACATGATGGAGCAAAATCCCAAAAAGGGAAGGCTTCTCTGATCAGTATTAGCAAAAAACTACGGGCACTCATAAAATCGTCTAAGGCCAGCTTTGAGAGAAAAAGTGCATAGGACACCAAGGATAATCGCAAGGCTTTCTTTAGTTACGTTAGGAACCTAGGTAGGGATTCCCAGATATGCTCAGAATTAGTCCAAAATGACAAAAAATACACAGAACCCACAGACATTGCCAACATCCTAGCTGACAGGTTCAGCGGAAACTTCTCCCCCCTCCTCCCCTCCAAAAGGGCAAATATCTGTCCCAGCAGAGTGCTGCCTCCCTGACATCTCAGATGCTCAGGTAAGAGCCGCCCTCTCCAAAGCAAAAAACACAGCATCAATGGGACCAGACTGTGTCCCCGGGCTGCGTCCTACATGAACTCCAGGAAGAGCTAAACCCAAACATAAAACTACTGTTCAATCTCAGCCTTACTACAGGATATGTACCCAAAGAGTGGCGTTCATAGGTTCATACTAGGCTATCTGCCCGAGGGCATTTACAAGCCTAGCCCATAGTTTTGTGGCTTACGCCACCCCTTTAGTATGGGGAACTATACCCATTATTTTGCTGTGCCTCTGTCTAGTAGTGACACTGAGGTAATCCCTGGGGTATATCTGCGATCTCCCATCCATTGGTCAAGATTTCTCTTGAACAAGGCCAGTGAGGTGCTCTGCCTCGCATATACCGGGATTTTGTTCCACAGCATAGGGAGTCTTCGGGTGATGAATCTATCCCTCCAGCACGTCCTATTAATAGTCGTGTTGAGGTTTAAGTCTCCCGCCCTTGTGGCTCTGACGGATCTAGATTTTTTGAGGTGAAGCATATTCATCAAATCTGGGTTTGACATGGCCTTGTATGTCAGGCAAAGGTCACCTCTGAGCAAGCGGTAAGCGACTGAATAGAGCTGGAGTTCTTTCAGTCGGGCAGCATAGGACAGATTTTTGAGACCCTTTATCCTTTTGGTGAGGAACTTTTGTGGCCTCTCCAGCTGCTGCAAGTGTCGGGTCAGATACATTCTGAATGGGGCATTGTACTCAATCATTGGTCTGATGAGTGATGAGTATAGGGAGACTATGACCTCCCTTGATCTAGATGTGAATCCCTTCATGATAAGGTGGGCAATGTAGAAGGTCTTCCTAACTACTTTAGCTACATGGGTGTCGAATGACAGGCTACTGTCAACCTGGGTCCCCAGGTCCCTGATAACTTCTTCTGTGCTCAGTGGGTTGCCACCTATATGGTAGCTAGGGGTAACCTTGTTTTTCCCGAAGGGTATGACTATGCATTTTTTGGCATTTAACTTTAGGCCATGGCTCTGGCACCAGTTATCCGTTTCTGTGAGACCCTTCTGAAGGATATCTGTGTCAGATGTGTTTTCGACTATGGCCCAGTTTGCAGTCATCTGCAAACTTGGTCAGCCATACCCTCCTGTGTTTGCTTGTACTTGGAAAAGTAGATGCCAAACAAGAGTGGGCCCAGGACTGAGCCCTGTGGGACACCACTTGTGACAGGCTTTGAGTCTGACATGGCGCCAGCAACTCTGACCCTGTGGGTTCTGTCACTCAGCCAGTTTGCAACCCATCTTGTGATGTATGGGTTAACATTTAAGCTGATGAGTTTTTCAATGATACCCGAGTGGGGTATTGTATCGAAGGCCTTCGCCAGATCGAGGTAGGCTGTATGGACTGCCTTTCCTCATCAATGGCTTTGGTGACTGTTTCAAAAAGTCAACCAAGTTTAAAAGGCATGATCTGCCTTTGACAAAGCCAAACTGGGTTGGATCCAAAGTCTGCAAATTCCCTATGTCTTTATTTATGAGGTCCATTATGATCCTCTCCATGGCTTTGCAGATAAGGCTTGTCAAGCTAATGAGCCGGTAATTTCCAGGGTCGGTGGAGGCACCGCCTTTGTGAAGTGGGACCACAGTTGCAGTGCGCCACTCCCTGGAGTGCGTATCCAGAGGTGAGACTATGATTAAACAGCTGTCCTAGCTGTGGGTTTAATTCCTCGTTGAGTTCGTGGAGCACACAGCCGGGGACACCATCAGGTCCCATGGATGCTGTGTTTTTTGCTTTGGAGAGAGCAGTTCTCACTTGGGCGTTAGAGATGTTTGGGGGGCTGCAGTCGTTTGGTATAGATATCTCTCCTTTTGGAGGGGAGGGTGAGAAGTTTGCACTGAACCTGTCAGCCAGTATGTTGGCAATGTCTGTAGGATCAGTAATCTTCACATCATTTTGAACTAGTTCTGAGCATATCTGGGAGTTTCCTCCCAGGTTTCTAACATAGCTAAAGAAGGCCTTATGATTGTCTTTTGAGTCTTTAGCTATTTTTCTCTCAAAATTTGCTTTGGATGATTTTATGAGAGCTCTTAGTTTTTTACTTATAGTGATCAAAGGTGTCTTACCTTTTAAGGATTTTGCTCTATCTTGTAGTAGCTTCCTCCTTTTGTTGTAGAGTTTGTTTATGGCTGGGGTCCACCAGACTGGACGCTTGCCTTTGGTACAAAAAGTCTTTGTTTTGCTTGGGATTGCCTTATCCATGCAGTCCTGCAGGTGCTGGTAGAAGGCATTTGTAAGTGATTCAGCGGCTTGAGTACTGTTTTCCCCCGGCTCGGGGGCCTTAAAGGAGACCACACTAGTCTTTAGAAGTGTGAAGTCGGCTTTCGAGAAGTTCTTTACTGTGGTGTTTTTTATTTCAGGTGGGGGTGGGATGAGGACCTCCAGCGAGATTAGTTTGTGATCTGATCTCACCAGTGAGGGGTATACTTCTGGTGTTGAACATTGTGCTCCCATGTTCGTGATGATGAGATCAAGTATGTTTTCTCCTCTTGTGGGGATGGTGACTAGTTGTTCCATGGCATTTGAGTTTATGAATTCCAGGAACCTTTGGGCTAGGGTGTTTGGGCTTGAGTAGTGTTCCCAGTCTATATTAGGGTAATTGAAGTCACCTAGTATGATGGTGTTTGGTGATGCATTTATCCCCTCCAGTGTTTTCAGGAAGGCCATGTGAGGTTCCTGAGTTTGTGAGGGTGGCCTGTAACATGCTACAATTTGCAGAGCAGTCTTGCCTATGGTTAATTGCACCTGGATGGTCTCCGATGCATCGTGCGTTGCCACCAGTCTTGAGGTGTGGGTGTCCTTGATGAATATGGATACCCCCCCTCCTTTCTTGGTATTGTCCGGATTTTGGGGCCGGAACGCATGATATGAGGTAAAACCTGATAGTGCTGGGGTGCTCTCAGGAGCCTTGAACCAGGTTTCTGTCACAGCACAGACATCTATGTTCTCCATACTGAGAAGGGCCTCGAGTGCGTGCATTTTGAGATTTAGACTTCTGGCATTGAGCAGCATTACCCTTAATTTTTTTCCTTTTGTGTTCTAGGGTGGTAGGTTTAGAATTTGAGCCTTGCCTAAAAAAGGCACTATGGGGGTGGCAAGAGCCTTTGCCAATATCCGGAATCCCAGGGGTGACAGGTGCAAGCCGTCCCTTGCGAAGCAGCGTGGCTTGTCCAGCATGTCATCCCAGGCCGACAGACATTGGATCCCCTTAGAATGACACCAGAGTTTAAGCCAATTGTTAAAGCTGATCATCTTGTCTCTGTATTGTGGCATCATTCTTGGTGAAGGTAGGATACTGCTCAAGGTCAGGGTCATACCTGCCTGGGCTACATAATCAGAGAGCTCCTCAATGTCTCTCTTCATGTAGTCCAAGGAGGTACGTCTCAGGTCGTTTACACCAGCGTGGACAATGACTGAGTCGTATTTGTACCTGCTGTTGAGAGACCTGAGTGCTTGCGTTATGTGGCGGATTCTAGCGCCCGACAGGCAGCTTACTGTAACTCTCTCCTTACTCAGTCTGGTGAGCGGGACGTCAGTGTGTCTGACTATGGAGTCACCAATGACTAGTGTGTCTGGCATTGTGTTTGGCCTTAAGGGCTGTGACTGTTTGACACTCTGACTGTGAGGTCTATGTGTTGCAGGTGTTGTGTTCTGAGGTGGTGGTTGTTTGGGTGTTTGCTTTGGTGGCCTCTGCTGTTTTGGTAGATTTTTGATCAGAGCCTCCGAGTATGTCTTTGTGTGTTTATGTGTATGATTTGAGGTTGTGATGGTACTATGTGAGACTGTGTGTGGTTACCTTCTCCTCCTGACTGGTTTTGCCAGTCCTATGTTGAGAGAGCTCAGCCTCCAGTTTGGCCGTATAGTTGCATCTCTCGCATGTATTTGTGTTTTGTGGGAGGAGGAGAGGATTGTCTGTGTACGTGAGGCAATTGTAACATTGCCTCGATATTCCCAGGTTCACCAGCTGAGCAGGAGAGGACACTAGCAACTGATCCCTCGACATGCTAGAAGGAATAGACAAAAAAACTTTAAAAGAGATTCCGGGGGATGTGGGTGACCGAGAAATGGGGGTTTGCCTTTTTGGGGTACTATTTATGACGAGTGCTGTATCAAGGTAATAAGTACTGTAGGAGCAAGTGCTAGGTTTAACGGATAGAGAATAGTCTACTTGGAGTCAAGTAGAGATGATCTTTTTAGTTTTAGGATACGCTGATTAGAACAGTAGTATAGTTCGAGGAAGGTAGTTTTAAGGGAAAATTTGAAGAGTGGACTTTAGGTAGCCCGAATAGTTTAAACCTGCTTAACTGGCGCTGCCCTAGTGTGCAACAGTGGCAACTCCGCGCTAATTCGCGCTAAAACGCGCTTTTTATAGCAGGGGGTTGGAAAAGACAGGAAATGACCCAAAATGGCCAATAGGCTACAAGTTACTGCCTTAAACCACTCCTCTAAGGACAAACAGGCAGCTCAGTACTCCCCACTCTCACTGGTGAGTAAAGAAACTTCCCCCTGACCAAACAAGGAAAATGGAGAAACACAGGAACCAAGACAAAGCCCAGGGATCAGCAAAATCTGGTCTCTGGAACACTAGTTAGGAAAGTATGGAAAGCAAGGATATTTTTTTTGTGTTTTTCAAGTTTTTTTTACAGAAAAGCAGAAAACACAATAAATGCTATGATTTTCGACTAAATGCTATCAAAAGCTAGTACACTTGAGTGTATTAGCCTGTAGTTTAACTTTTAGGCAAAACTTAAACTAGCAAGTGCAGTAAACAGTTTTAGCTTATAAACACAGTATATGCTCAGAATTAGCAACGGTGGTCCCTCTCCACTAAGGTGGTGCCTCAACGGATCCTGGAAACTATCGCCCCATAAGCCTGACTAGCTTGGTCTACAAAGCTATGGAAAGGATCATCATGGACCATAAGATATTGGGGACCTACAGACACTGGATCCTACCCAGTTCGGCTTTAAGGGCAGATCCTTCCTCTTAAACTTGGTCGATTTCTTTGAAACAGTCACTGAGGCCATTGATGAGGGGGAAGGTGGTCCACACAGCCTACCTGGACCTCGCAAAAGCCTTCGATACAATACCCCACTTGGGCATTATAGATAAGCTCACCAGCTTAAATATAAACCCCTATGTCACTAGATGGGTTGCAAACTGGCTCAAGGACAGAACCCACATGGTTAGAATTGCTGGAGCCATGTCAGACTCCAAACCAGTTGCAAGTGGCGTCCCACAAAGCTCAGTCCTGGGACCTCTCTTGTTCGGTATATATTTCTCAGAGGTACAGGCCAACATGGAAGGACTGTGGCTGACCAAGTTCGCAGATGACTGCAAACTGGGCACCATAATCAACTCTCCAGCAGACACAAGCATCCTCCAAAAGGGCCTCATAGAAACAGACAACTGGTGCCAGAGCCATGGCCTCAAGCTAAACGCCAAACAGTGTATAGTCATCCCCTTTGGCAAAAACAAAGTGCCCACAAATTACCACACAAGTGGTAATCCATTTAAGTACGGAAGAAGTAATTGGAGACCTGGGGACCCAAGTTGATGGCAATCTCTCATTTGACAACCACATGGCCAAAGTGGTTAGAAAAACATTTTATATAGCCCACCTAATCATGAAGGGATTCACATTTAGATCAGGGGAGGTCATCGTGCCTCTTTACTCATCCCTCATCAGGCCCATAATTGAGTACATTGCCCCTTTTGGGATGTACCTTACCAGACACCTGCAGCAACTGGAAAGACCCCAAAAGTACCTCACCAAGAGGATCAAAGGGCTCAAACAGATGCCATATGCTGCCCGGTTAAAGAAACTCCAGCTCTACTCAGTGGCATACCACCTGCTCAGAGGCGATCTGTGCCTGACGTATAAAGCCATGTCCAGCCCGGAATTATTGGACATGCTGCACCTCAGAAAATCCAAATCCCATCGAGCTACGCGATCGTGAGACTTGAACCTCAGCACTGAAATAAATAGGACATGCTGGAGGGACAGATTCATAACCTAGAGGCTCCCTTCACTCTGGAATAAAATCCCAGTCCAGGTTAGGCAGAGTCCCTCATTGACTCTCTTCAAGAGGAATCTTGATGAGTGGATGGGGGATCGTAGGTTTGCCCCTGGTATCACTTCTCTGTCACTGTTAGAGGCACAGTATACTAACCTCGAAAAAGGGCATAGCAAAATTAATTTAAAATGGGTGGCGAAAGCCAAACACACTCTGGCTAGGCTTATAAATGCCCTAGGGCAGATAGCCTAGTATGAACCTATAAAAGATGGTGGTGTTTCCCATATTCATAAAGGATGCGCACACCTCCCAGACTGGTAGCCCAACATAACGCATCAGAGATGCTTCAGGTGCAGCTAACATTGGACAAGACTGATTCAGGTCATAGCCTGCTATAGGTCCCCAACCATGTCCCAAGACTCAAACTCCATATTCCTAAGCACCTTGGCGAATATTGGGGTCTAACCTAACACACTTATACTGGGCGACTTCAACTACCCCTTCATTAAGTCTGAAAACTACTAGTGTACCAATACACATGCCCAATGTTTTTTGGAATTCATTAATTCTGATGCCCTGGACCAGCTTGTTCTTACCCCCCACGTGAGGTAGCAACATCCTTGACCTGGTCATTACTATCATGGGCGACCATTACTCTACGCCAATAGTCAACTTCTCCCTGGTTAGAGCCGGCCACAAACTAATCACCTTGTAAATCCACCCTCCCCTGCGCAAAGGGTAACCACCATGAAAAACTTTTCCAAAGCTAACTTTGGGCTCCTAAAAACAGAGGTGGCTAACTTCACAGCACCCATGTAAATGGAGAATAGTTGCATGACCGAATCATACACCGATGCATTGTACGAGCATGTACACAAATGTATGGCTTTCGCCATACCCAATAGAACCAAGACGTTCTTCTCCAAAAAAGGAAGCCAATCTGGTGGTCCCCTGCCATAAACTCAACAACAGAGGGAGTAAACTAATGTGAAATAAGGGAGTTTTTCCAGTCTTGGGACTTCACCTTATCAACCTCAACAAAAAGTTGAGATCCCTCATCAAATCCTATAAAGCTAGCTATGAAAACAGAATTGCAGCAGATAGTAAAGGCAACCAGAAGGCCTCCTATAGCTACGTAAAGAATCTCCACGGCAAAACCCAGATTTGCTCTGAGCTACTGCACAATGGTACCTCCTGTACCGAGCCAACAGATGTTGCCAATATACTGGCTGACAGATTCATTGCCAACTTTACCCCTCTCCCCCAGCAAAGGACCAATCACAATACCAGTAGATTGCCAGGCACCCAGTATTACTGCTACACAGGTTAAAACAGCACTGTCCAAGGCCAAGAGTACAGCTTCTGTTGGACCTGACAATATCCCTGGCTGTGTTCTACATGAACTACAGAGTAAACTGGCATTGCCTGTGTACTATGTTTAATCACAACCTCACCTCAGGCTTTGTCCCTACCGAATGGCGCACTGCTACCATGAATTACATTGATGGTAGTCCACTGAACACAGAAGGTGTTGTAAAAGATCTGGGAACACAGGTTGACAGCAACCTCTTTGACCACCACATTGCCGCTGTGATCAGAAAGTCCTGTGTGGCACATCTCATTACTAAGGGTTTTTCATTCAGGAAGAAAAAGAGGTCATTGTCTCTCTCTACTCTTCCTTCATTAGGCCAATCAGAGTACAATACCCCATTTGGCATGTACCTCAGTAGATAATCTGCAACAGTTGGAGAGGCCGCAAAAGTACCTCACAAAGAGGATCCTAGGCCTTAAACACTTGTCCTGTATGGACAGACTCAAACTCCCAGCTATTCTCTGTCTCCTATTGTCTACATGGAGGCGATCTCTGCTTGACTTACAAGGGCATGTCTGACCCAGATCTGTTAGAAATGGTATATCTAAAGAAATCCAATCCCTCCACACCACACACTCCAGAGAGACCTCAACCTCATTACCACAGTCAACAGAACAAGCTGGGGGCTCAGGTTCATAACCCAGAGGCTGCCCATGCTATGGAATAGACTTCCCATATATGTCAAACGGAGCCTCCCACAATCAGTTGGGGTTTGACCTTTCAGCTAGGCATAATTACAAGGACTATTCTATTTGGAATTCGTCATTAAAAGACCTCTGTAGCAGATTATTTTTGGAAATTTACTTTGAGAATTAAATACTTCAGAGCAGGAAGCCTTAAAAACCATCTTTCCTGGCATAAGCTGTTCTCTTTCCTTTGCAAAAAAAAAAAGATTAAAGAAATCTGAACTTGGAGTTTCAGTTGTTTGTTGGACCTGGACATCTGTTTGTCTTGACAAATCCTCAGACCTCCCAGGTTCCTTGGCTACTTCTGTATCGCAACTGTCTGAGGCCGATACAATGTTGCCATCTCGCACTTCTATACTGACAGGCAAGATGCCTAGTTCGGGCAGGAAGGGGAACCTTTACTTTAAGGTGAGCCATATGGAATTTCTCAGAGCCAGGTGCTTCCTCTCAAACAAGGATCTGAGGTATGTAAGGGTTTGGAACCACCATATTTTGTAGAAGCAGATGTGTCTGCTTTTAAAAAGAACCACCACCCCCATATTTTGTAGAAGCAGATGTCTGCTTTTAAAAAGAAGAAAAAGCCGATCATACTGCTGCCTTTCAGCTGACCTCAAAGGACCCACAAAAGGAGCGTTAATGACTTCTCTCAGGGACTTTTCCAACACCATTATTTTTAAGCCTCCCCTTAGGATCCTAGACATTCTTTTTCAGAGGATCAGGACTCTTGACTTCATTGTGGAGACTATAGCTAGTGTATTCCCTTAAAAGTTTATTGGTTTTGAACCAATAAACCCCCCTCCTCTGATCCCGTTGTAATTTCCTTGTCCACTGAGAAATCTAACAAGTTGCTTCCCTTGCTGTGTTCTTCCAAATAAAGATAGCCGAACTATTGATGGCTATGGAAAAAATTTTATACTTGCCCCTTTATGCTTTTGAGCTATAAATTATTAAACTTGTATGTTAGGTAGTTTTTAGCCATTTTGGAAGATTTCACCAGGGTCCTTTTGGACATGTCAGATTCAGAAAATGTCATCTGCTTTCTCTCTCTTAATTTTGCTTCTTACCTGACTAGACATTCTAAGTGCAGTTAGAGTGCAGCTGATGCCTCATTTTGAGCAGCTGCTTTTGGCTTTGTACTTGGGTTATCTTAAGAATTTAGGTTTCACCAGTGGATGTCAAGAATAAGATTTTGTAGACTCCCCCTGTATAAGGAACACCTCTTCAGATGCTTACAAGAGAGAAGTAAGATTTCAGGCAAATCTTTCCACCGCCTATGCTGAAGTTTTGGAGGAAACTCCTAAGACTGGTATCTTTTTCAATAAGGGCAAAAACCCACCAAAAAGGATGAAAGGTCCATTTTAATGAAATTCCAGGGATAATCCTGGTAAGATTCCAAAGGATCTAAACCGCCCTTTCCTGACGAGCCAGTCTCCTTTTGACAGTTTTTTTCTTCTCACCTCAGCCGGTCTTACATTTCTGTCCCTAAAACTTTCTCTTCTAGTTTGGGAATCCATACCAGATAAATTTTTCTTTTCCATCACTGCTCCAGGTCCCTAAGGATTTTCTCAGCTTCCTTGAAACCAGTCCCTCTCCTCTTCAGAACCTGTTTTCTTAGGGAACAATAGAGTTGATTCCTCCTCAGCAATTGAGAGGAGGCTTTTATTCCAGAATCTTTCTGGTTCCCAAAAGGGAGGGCAGTTGGAGACCCATTGTGGACCCACACTTTTACTTTTCTAAAAATTCCAAGTTTCAAGATGTTGACCCTTCAAGCTCAACTGATATCACTGGATTTAAAGGAAGCTTGCATGCATATTCTTGTTCATCCAGACTGCAGGAAATTCTTAATTTTTGTTTCACTTTTTCTGCTTTTACTATTTGGTCTTTCCAGTGCCCCAAGGGTATTCACAAAGTGCTTTGCTCCTGTCAGCCTCCTGCATACTTCAAGGCATTCAGATTTTTGCCTCATCTGAATGATTATCTTTAGGCTCGTTGAAAGCAGATTCTGTTGAAGGAGTTGCACTCCACAATGGGCCTTTTACATCATCTAGGGTTCATATTAAGCCTCAGTCTCTGACCCCCTTTCCAGGACCTGGTTTTCCTTTTCATGCAGGCTCAATATACAGTCTATGATGGCCTTTCTTCCTCCCGACAGTCGTTTCTCTCAGATTTGTCCAGTGTTAATTCATTCTGTATTTACTATTTCTTGATTTTTTCCTGGGCTTTAGTCAGTCCAGTGGGTGTTTTTTGGGGTGGAGGTGTTTCTATCAGTCTTCAGCCTCTTCTACCGTAAAAGATTAGCTCAGCAATATATATTTTGAGGGCTCTGGGGTACATGCCATCAGTATTGTCTTTGCGTTTTGCCAGACTGTACATGAGGAAGAATCTGTATCTCAAGTCCATTTGGACTCTGCACTGCCAGCCTCTAGATTTCCCAATTCCTTTCTCGCCCTTCAAGAAGAAGTTCTTATGGTAAATCAACTGGCTGTCACTTAGTTCAGGAGTACTGTTTTTGGTTCCTCCCCTTCCATTTACATCAGGTGGCCAAGGTTGTTCTTCAGAGTACTATGCCCAGAAGCATGATGAGACTGACTTCATGCCCTTCTCATGGAAGGGGGAAATTTAAAATGCAGTACCTTCCCCCTAATTCCCAAAGTCTCCCTCAAAAATCAAGAAGTACAAGCCCAGAGTCTGGTTTCACCTGACCAGGTAAAAGAGAAGGGAGGAACCAGAGCTGTCGAACAGTCCTCACAAGTTACATTACAGATTGGACTTGCACAGTATAAAGCGCTTCTAATTCATCCAAATATCCAATCTCTAAGCTCAGCTGTTGGGTGGTGGGATTTTAATTCTATTTAGGTACCTGCTTTCAGAGGACATTATATAGGTATTACAGGGGGCTAGAAAACCTACTACAAGAAAATATTTCCTAATGGAACAGTTTTTATATTTGGTATCATGAGAAGAAAACAGACTTCGTATTAAGTGAGTATCCCTGACATTCTCTGAGTTGCACAGTTCTGGACTGGCATTTTTCTCTCTCAACGCGTCAGCCATTTCTGTCGGTCTGCCCTTAGATCCAGCATTTTCAGCACTCTCTGGGGTTGAACAGTTTTTGAAATGCATTTTATATCTTGGACCTCCAAGAAGAGTTGTTCATCCTTCTTGAGATCTAAATTACATCTTAAAGTTCACCTTTACTCCTTTTGAACTTGGTTCTTCCACATCTCTTAAAGATTGTTTTGCTTGTAACCCTGACTTCAGCAAAGGAGATTGTCCATATTGCAGGCATTAATGGCCTCTTCACATTTTCTCACTTTCCATAAGGACAGGGTTACAATTAGGGAGAGTAACCCTTCCTTTTATGCCTAAGGTGGTCCTTGGATCACTCCATTAGTCTTCCTAAATTTGGTTGTGTGGTTTGGATCTTCTCAAAACAAAGGATACAGACAGACTTGCACTATTTGCACATTCACAGGCAGTTTAGATTTTACCTTGATAAAAACAAGGACATCAGCTTTATTTCCTTTCAGAGTAAGAAATTGGACCTTTCCAGTTTCTAATCAAACAGTTTCTAACTAGATTTTCAATGCTATTGTTTTCATGGGAAACCACTCCCTGATCTAGTTAGTCCATTCTATAAAACCTGTTTACTCCCTCTTGCTGCTGTCAAAGGTCCAAATTCTAGATTCAGCTTGGATGCAGCTATTCGGTCTTATGTTTAGTAAGAGAGCAAACTTAAGATTTTTTCCAGGGCTGGAGTGAGTTTTGCTAGATTTGTCCTGAAGGACTTCTTGACCTTAGCTGTGCTTGGCTACCCTCCTCCCTTTCTATTTGGGTAGCTTTGGGGAACTCCAATTATTGGTAATACAGCATTGGTGATCCAAAGGGGGACATAGTGCAGTTATGTAAGAACTTACTGCAACACTGATAAGCTGGATATCTGCTGTTACATCTCACCTGTCTCCCCACCCTCTATTTTTTCGTGGCAGGCATTTGCTTTCCCCAATCTTTATTAGACATGTATAATTATGTAGTAATTTTCTTTTGGTTTTTCCAGGTTAGGGGTCGCCACAGCGGAACTCCAGTCCGCTAATGATTGGCAGTGGATTTTTACGGTGCCAGTCCAACCTTCAAAGAAGCAAGCAAAAAACCTTCCGGATGGATACTGCTGTGGTCTAAAAGTTCTTTATTAAAACCAAATAAAATCCAAAGACACAGTAGATTAACAATGTTAGCGCTTTCGGGTGTTACCCTTCATCAGACAAAGTACATTCATTATAAGACATTATTTAAAATAAACATAAGCCAATCATGAACTAGTAAAAAACCCGCCTATTTTTCAGGGCGGGCTTCATGGGTATGACATCATTAAGACCAGGCCATCTATGAGCCATAAGTTCTATGATCCACCTTGACTCAATCAGCTCAGTCTGTTGCTTTATGTCCCCCCCTCTTTTATTCAATGTAACATTGACTATAGCCCTGAAACTAAATTCATGTGTAGGGAAATCGTGTACATGCCTATATAGGGGACATAAAGCAACAGACTGAGCTGATTGAGTCAAGGTGGATCATAGAACTTATGGCTCATAGATGGCCTGGTCTTAATGATGTCATACCCATGAAGCCCGCCCTGAAAAATAGGCGGGTTTTTTACTAGTTCATGATTGGCTTATGTTTATTTTAAATGTCTTATAATGAATGTACTTTGTCTGATGAAGGGTAACACCCGAAAGCGCTAACATTGTTAATCTACTGTGTCTTTGGATTTTATTTGGTTTTAATAAAGAACTTTTAGACCACAGCAGTATCCATCCGGAAGGTTTTTTGCTTGCATATTTTGGATTGTCTTCCTTTGGCTGGATCTAGTCAGCATCGAGCATTTTGGATTTTTTCTGAACCTTCAAAGAAGGCACACCCATTCACGCACACACCTACCTGCATGTCTTTAAACATGTACATTTTATAATTAGTTGCCTCTGCTGCAGTACCTTGGTGTAAATCAAGAAAGCCCTCTGGTAATTTTGTGCTCGTGTCCTTTATGTGCCTTCTAGTGCCTTTGGGCATAGGCCATATGTCAGACATACCATGCAAGATTTGGTATGCCGGCTAGATGTACCTCTGTCCTTGGCAGGATAGCTCAGTTGTTAGTAGAAAGGCAACGGTGATCATTTGGACATTTACTGTACTTTCCCCATATATTCCTCCAAATTACATTTAATTAGAATATGAGAAGAATTCCGCTATATGTGGAACGGAAGACGCCTCTTAGAAGAGGTATTTTCTGTTACGCATATCTATTCATACAGCACGTTCCGTTTTGTTGTAAGACGTTTGATATCCTGTGAGTGGGGTGTTCTCACTACCGTTGGACTTGTAATGGGTCTGACAGGGTAGGGGACCATACCTTTCAACTTCTTAGAACAAGAAATCTGAACAATGCCATAATTAAAAGGTGGGACAAAGGCTCCAAAGTATGGACACATTTTAAATATTGCTCTTATAAACTTGGTTGGTAGGCTAACAGGTTTTGAATTGGCATAAATTTTCTGAATCTCAAATGTCTTGTCATTTTCTAACTTCAGTCTTTAATGATTTACCACAAATTTGCCAGAAAATCACAATTTATTAAAGACTAAAAATAGGCCAAAATGTGGACATTCTGCAAAAATCTATACACCTGAGAGGTGTGGTAGGGACAAGTAAGGGTCTATTTTAAAGATGTAGCTTGTATATACTGCGAAAATGTGCAAGACTTTGAGACTGTCTTCATACTTGTGTTTTTGGCCATTGAGAGAGGTGTGTGTGTGTATAGTCTGTGTATTTATCTTCTGTGTATATATGCGTATAAAATGTATGTATATATATTTTTATATGTAAATTATATATGTTAATGTATATATGTTTATACATTGATATGTACACGTGTGTGTGTGTGTGTGTGTGTGTGTGTATATATATATATATATATATATATATATATATATATATATATATATATATATATATACACGTGTGTGTATGTGTGTGTATATATATATATATATATATATATATATATATATATATATATATATATATATAGTGTATAATATACACACACACACACGTGTGTGTAATATAATGTATGTATATATAGTGTTATAAAATTACCTTAACACCAAAATTAGCATGAAGACAAAAGCCTCAAAACTGCCCTAGAACATTAACTTACAATAACAAAATTTGCAAGGTCGAAACATATACAACTGTCTTCACTGCATTACAACTCTACATTAACACTAACAAAGTATTTTTTCATTTTAAGTACCAATAAAACACAACAGCAGATGTTGCATACAACGCACCTGTCACTCTGGATCCAAGAAACCTGAAAAATTTAACATGATAGATTTATAAAAGATATATCAACAAATTTTAAGCTGACAAATGGAAAGTTGAGTAAAATATACAATTCTGTCACTTTAAAGTACACTGGGGTTCATGCAGACTGCTTCAGTATGTTTAAAGCACTTTTCAGGTGAGAACTGTTTTCACAGGTAAAAGGAAGGTGTTTTTCTGATCTTAAAAATATAAGGCAGGTTTATATATGTTTTTGAAAATACTATAAACTGTCTCGGTAGTGATGTATAAGATCGGCTATTTTTTTTTTTGTATGCAACTACTGTTTATTTTTATGTAGGGGGCAAGCCCGCCTGGGGCCCCCCTCCCCACTCCCTGCAAGCTATATGTACCAACTCTGAGATCGCAATCACACTAAAGTGAGGAAGAGAGTAGATTTCCTAAGCCTGACTACTCTGATTTATGTTCAAAACATAAACGTAGTTTAGACTTGTAAGTAGTGATCTTCTGTAGTCTTGTTCTTGTGCATTTGTTAATTTCTGTTATGGTAATTCAGTAAACTAAAGTCGATATATATTGTAAACGCATGCACACAAGAGATGTAGATGGATGGATCTATATGTAGTTATATAAAGATACAGATGTGTGTGTGTGTATATGTAATATACCGTATTTCCCTGAAAATAAGACTGGGTCTTATACTCTTTCCCCCGATGAAATACGCATTAGGACTTATCAGGAGGTGGCTTATTTACCCTCCACCCCATACACAAGTCGACATTTCCTCATGTACACAAGTCGATGTTCATTTGGTACTTTTCTGTTATTTGGTAACCGTTCTAAGTAATGCTTTAACAGTTACCAGTGCAACAAACATTTCAACTTCAGAATATCTGCACCTTGGCTTTCACAGTGCAATATTTCATGCTTAAAGTGCAGAAAATTCACAATGCATGTGTATTGGAGGAGGAGAGTAAAATTGAAAGCAGAAGCAATCCGGTCTGTTGCCCTGATAACGGTAAAGTTATTCAAATACAGTCATGTCATCATCTTCTGTAACGTTGTCATAAGTCTCCAACCTCTGAATTCCAGCCTGAATTTCTTACGACTCCATTTCCTGTAGAGCCATTGGCCCCAATCTCCTGTAGAGCCATTGGCCCCAATCTGTCATGCCTAGCAATTGAGCTCTCCTTAAATGAGCACCGCTTGTCCAAGTAGCCTGCTCGTAGTGCATTGGTAACACAGCTGTCAGTGATTTTTATCCCATGAATTTTTCGCCCAGTCGAACTCTTGCAGGCTAGGCTTTGCAAAGTTTCCATGCTGATTTCTCTCCGTTCTGTTGTTAATGGTAGTCATTGAGTTCCATGTGCGAATGTATATTGTGGTCCTCCTGTGCTGTTGGACTTTGCAGTTCTTCTTGAATTCCCTGTGGGGCTATAATTAGAGTCGCCAAGGGTTTGACACTTAGTGATATTTCTGCATACGTGTGTGTGTGTGTGTGTGTGTGTGTGTGTGTGTGTGTGTGTGTGTGTGTGTGTGTGTGTGTGTGTGTGTGTAATTTTTTTGTTGCCTAGATGTATTGACTGGAAGTTGATTGCTGTTTGTATTTGCATGTGTGTTTATAGAACAGTCCACTTTATTCTATGGTGAGAGTTATAAAGGTCTTTTGTAGACTTACCATTTTACTTTGGTACATTTTGGTGTTGCCCTCCAGCTGTGCTTTTTTTTTTTTTTTTTTTTTTTTTTTTGTTAGGCTTCTGTTTCTTCTACCTGTTCCTTTTTGTTCAGCTTCTGCAGTGGAACAGGGTAATACTTCATATCTCTTCTTTCTGGACCTTTGGTGTGTTTTGAGGTTTTTTTCTTTGGGGGGGGGGGTGTTGGGTTGCTCTAATGTCCACTACAAGCAGGGTTGCCAGACGTCCCTATTTGGGCGGGACTGTCCCGAGATCAGCAGCCTGATCCCGAGTCCCGCACTGCCGGTTTAAATCCCGGCCAGCCTCCGCTTTGCTTTTTTTTTTTTTTTTTTTTTTTTTTATTCTTCTGGCATACGGCCAATCAAAAATCGCTAAACACGGAGCTACTTGTGTTGAATGCGGAACTGGAATGCATTAAACACGAGAAGCTCCGTGTTTAGTGCAGAGCTACTCAGCGAGCTCAGTTATTTAATGTGAAACTGTGTTCTGCATTAAAGACCTAAGGCATTGTCAGCTACATGGGAAGTTTGCAAGAAGAATGATCTAATTCCATTGGATGGCTTTAGTTTTTCTTTCGGATTTTCCCGGTTAGGGGTCTCCACAGTGAAACTCCTGTCCGCTAATGATTGGCAGATTTTTTATGGGTGCAGAGGTGCCAGCTCGACGCCAAACTTTCAACGAAGGCACGCCCATTCTACGCACGGCTTATGAAAGCCACTCGACTGTGGGGAGGACATGCAGACTCCACACAGAAGGCGCTCCAGCCGAGAATCGAACGGGGGAGCCTCTTTATGCACCCTGTATTAGGAGAGGCTTCTGTGGTTGTTTGGGGGAACTAGTTGTGATGTTTTTGTTCTGCCACTAAACTGTCTAGGGAAGCCCCTTCTCATGTAATGTTAAAAGAAGATTGAAGTGCAGTACTTCTGTGTTCCTGCTTTCATGGCAGATTGGAAACTGAAGATGGAGAGATGTGCAGGGAATTGTGGATAGCAGAAATTGGAATAATGCCCTTTGTAGGGTTTTGTCCATTGGGCAAAGTTTGTGCAGAGTGAAATGGTCCTGTTGGTAAAAAAATGAATTTCTTCCAGATAACCCTAATTTTGTTAGTACATGACTTATTTGCTTGTTGGAAAGAAATTTGAAGGTATGTGCAGGTTACCTGGTGTGTGTGTGTGTGATACATATATATATATATATATATATATATATATATATATATATATATATATATATTAATATTCTACCCCATTGTCTGCATTTGAGAATCTGTGCATCTAATACCAAATTTTGTAGATGGATATGAACATGGTATGTGCCCGCTTTCCTAGTATGACTGTCAAATCATAGCTGTACTAACAGTTGCAGCCCTCATTTTCTAAAAATTCAAGTGCTTTTTGTTTTGCACTTGGGCGCAAAATGTTTCAAAGCATTGTTACTCCAGTTACTTTGCTACCTCTCTAATTTTTTAAATTGCCACATACTGATGTTTCATTTGAGCACAGTAACAAGCAGTCTAATAGGTCACTGACATGATTTCAGTCATGATTGAGAAAGCCGACAACCTTCACTTACTGCCATGTGTGAGGAGAAGAGCGGTATTTCTGCTACAACAGATGGATTTAGTTCTGTGGTGGTGATGAAGGGAATAAGTAGAGGGATTTGCACACATCACATGTTCAGTTTGTAGAAACTGCAAGATTGCATTCCATCAATTCGTGCATGTATAGATACATTTGGTCTGTAACACGAGCATAGTCGAAGCATGCTCTTGTTTCCTTCTTTTTCCATGTCTGCACAAGTAATTTAAAACAACCTACTGCCTGCTTCTTTCCCACAGTTTAAACACACCTGCTGCCTGTTTCTTCTGTCCGTGGAATAAAGCACGGACAAGCATTCCATCGAGGTGTGTATAAAATGGTCTGGTTAGGGATGGCAGGTTAGTTGATTTGCTCAGGCTCTAACCTTGTACCTTGTTTTACAGAAGGCAAAATTCTGAATCCTCTGCACCAGCTACCAGGCTGCTCAAAAAATGAGTTTTGGTGCTTTTTCAAGTTATTGTGAGCTTCAAGGGAAGAGAAGCTTACTGCTGCTTATGCCAGGTCTGTTTTCAATGTGGAGCTGTTTTATTTAGCAAATAATTGTCTGTGCTATACAATTTGAGAGCAGTGTTAGTAGCCCAACGGGTAGCATACTTGCTTTTGTTGCAGAAGGTTGTGGGTTGTACTCCCACACCATGTAGCTGGATTGCTGCTACTGTGTTCTACTTTTGGGGGGGGGGGGGGTGCTGCAGTCCTGAGTGTTCCTTTGAATGATATGCTAAGTAACACTGTAATGTTTGCCATTCATTCCTTATTGCAATACAACCAGATTACCATTTTATCTTTTTTAATGTAGTATTGGCAGGTTATTCTTGAAGGGCAACAGGCATTGAATTTGTAGATGAAACACTAATATAAAGTTGTTCGCTGTCAGTAGCCTCTTAATTAGTTATAGATTTCTTTAAAGTGAAATTTATTCAGAAGAATTTTACTAATACAGAGATTGTGCAAATTGCCTCATTATTGGTAGACTGTAATGTCAGAAGTTGGCCTTTTATGGCTGAAATGCTCTAAAATTAGCAGTTTTGTCATTGGATTATAAGTTTTGTTTTATTGCTTACTGGAAAATGTTAAACTACAAATTTAAAAGCGCACACTAAGTGGTGCTGCATTATACAACATATTTATTTATTTTTTTTAAATATAAACAGGAAGGTGAATCAAAACACATGCATGTATGCATGGTTCTAAAATATGTGCAAGGGGCCTGTGATTAAAAAAAAAACCCCAAAAGGTAAACTTAATCCACCACCTGGCCAGATATATTTTCTGTGAATGTGGTTTTCAGTGTCGTTTCAATAAATGTGAGGTTCAAGGGTAGATTGTTTAGAAAATGTCTGTTGGTGTTTGTGCTATAAAGTTTGAAAAAAAACTTTCAATTGAATCCAGATATTTATTATGGTAGAAGTAATAAAGGTGTGCACTGACAGATTTGAACTGCGTTTATGGTAACTAAGGAGAAAGAGCAAAGTAATGGGACACTGGAGTGGCTGGGAGGCTGCTACACGGGAGAGGGGCTGATCAATTAACTTGCCTAGGGCCTCGTTTTGATCGGGGTCTAACTCCCAGGAGTTCGAATGTTGTAATATCGAACCCAAACGTTTGAAATACAAAAATAGCAAAGCCACGTGGCACAGATTTTTTTTTCCCCAGGGAAAAAAGTCATTGGGCCGTTTTCAGGGCTTTGCTATTTCCTCCACTGTGGGGCGATCTTGGAGTTGGTATATTTAAGTGGGGGTGTGTGGAGGGCACAGCCCCCCTACATGCTGGGGAGTATTGGGCGAAGCCCCCCACTTGTTTAAAGTGCATTTTTTTTTTTTTTGGTCACGGAACAGCAAAACCTCTGTTCTGTGTTTTCGTTATCATTGGATTTCGAAGTTTACGGTTCGATATTGCAACGTTCAAAGTCCTGTGAGTTCGTTGTAATATAGATATGTTTGACCATCATCCTGCTATGAGCATGGTGCTAAGTTTTTATAGAATGTGTGAATTTATTGTAACAGTTATGAGAGCAGTATTTTTAGTGTTAACTCAAAACTGAATTTGTATCTTGACTGACAGGATGTTTGCCTTCTCTGTATTACTCACCCACTTGAACTTACTAACAATACAATCTGTTGTGCTCAGAGATTTTAGTTTAGAGGTAGTATTTTTATATGAAAATGTGCAGCAGCAGCTGGTGGTGATGGGTATTTTCTGCTGAAATGTACATGCTTGAATTGGAGAAGTTTATCCAGTGAGTTTCAGGATAAGTGCTTTCCCATTTTAAAAGAATGGACAACTGCGGAGGTGGTGCTGCGGTAGCGTTGTCGCCTCACAGTAAGATGTCCTGCTTGATTGTGTTGAGACGTGCGTGGATGGGCATACCTTCGTTGAAGGTTGTGCGTCAGGGTTGGCAACTCTGCACGTAAAAGTCTACTGCCAATCATTAGCGGACCAGAGTTCTGCTGTGGCGACCCCTAACTGGGACAAGCCGAAAGATGCAACAACAGCAATACTTTTTTTGAGAAAAGGGCCGTCTTGACCGGTGATCATAGGCAGCAGGTGTGTGTGTTGGGGTTGCATATAATGTGTAATGATTGTTTTGAGAGCAAATGAGAAAAATAAGCTTATAGTAAAATGTATAACTTTTTTTTGTTTTAATTTGAAAATGGGAAAAAAAAATTCTGAAACACTTTACCAAAATGCCTATGGTCAAACTGCAGAAATTCAAGCAGAGAGTACTTGCAACACCCTCTAGCTGTTGGACCTGACTGAGGTGATATGTTGGGTAGGTACAGAATGTTGTTTAAGGAGAGGGTGGAGCTTGAAGGGGCAATAAAGTTAGAGCTAAAAGCTGTGTGCTAGAATGCTCGCTGTGTGTAGAAAAATTAGGTGGTCATGTCATTTCTGGACAGTGAGGTTATATTGTCCCTAAGGCTTCTTAACTAGACATTTAAAAAACTGCCACCTCTGTAAAGAACAATTTTTATGTACTTCATACTTCTCTTTTGGAGGATTTGATTTTTCATAGGTAGCTACCAGGCTTGCAGTCCAGGCCTCCATTGAGGAGCCTAGCCAAAATTCTCAGCTGTACTCAAGTTCTTCGTTTAACCTCTTAAAACTTGTTTCTGTTGAGTTGTTTAAATTGCTTAGCAGGATAAGTGCCCCCCCCCCCCTTGCTTATAAAGTTTGATCTGATGTCTGTCATTCTTCCTCATTGTATGAGTAACAGATCTGACCTCTGATCCGACTCTTCCTTCTTTCTACAAACTTCAGATCCATCTATCGAGCTCCTCTCCTGTACTCACAATGCCCTTATCTAGCCTCAGTACCTCCGCTCTTGTTTGACTCCATTTTCCATGGACGTGGAGCCTCTTTTGAGCGTTTCGTCAGGCTTCTAGGTTAGCTGCAAGTGCTTTTTCTCAAAAATATCTAATTTCTCTTTTTATTAAAATAGCTCTTTTTTTTTTTTTTTCTCCTCCCTTTTAGATTTTGGATTTCTTTGTCAGTTTAAGTAGTATTGTTGGTACTACTTTTTCCTATTTTATCCTTTTTTAACAGAATTTTCTTTATTCCTAGTTTTGGTGGTTTTTCTACTTTGCTGTAGTTTAAAAAAAAAATCCCGTCTTTCTGTAGTTTGCAGTTGTACTATGGCCAAGAAGCTTACAGGGTTTTAAAATGCACTTCCTGTAGGCCCAAAATTCCGAATCCGGATAACCACAGGGAGTGCGTTTATTGTTTTTAGGGGCAGCACATCTAGATATGCACTATACTACTTGTGTGAGGTTGAACTCTACGCCTATAACTGACAGGCAAAACAAATTGGTCTTTTTAAAGGGTTACGACCCCCTTTCTTCCTCTGGAACTCAACTTCCCCCTCCCCAGCAAGTCTTCCAATGCTGTGGAGAACAGAAAATGATCTCTGCCTAAGTTTGCAAAGACTACATCCTCTGAGCCTCCACAAAAAATAGAGGTGGTCTGATCTGACCTTGTCTGATTCAAAAAAGAAATGTATGGATCTTAAGCCTTTGGATCTGATAGTCATTTTTGTGTACTCCTCCTGTTCCACCCATGGATCTGAAGTAATAGATTCTGATCTCTGGTACCTCTCAGATCCTGAGAACTTGTTCATCTGAGTTTGTCATAGGCCCTAAATCTCCTCAGCTCCACTCCCCTCTAATGCAAACTCTGAGGAAGCACTCCAGACTTCAGTCAACCACCTTGTCTCTCAGATCCACCAGGAGTTTGTGAGGCATCTGGATATGTAAAATTTTAAAATACAAAAAAAAAAAAAAAGGAAGTTAATAGGAAGGTAGAAAAGAGGATTCGTAATGGAGAAGTTAAAGAAATAGAAACTCAGGTTACGGATTACCTGTAAAGCTAAGGATTTAGTGTAGAAAAGCCAACTCTGATAACATCACAGCATGATAGAGTAATATATCTCCAAATTAAGGAGAAACCAGTGGAGTGAGAAACATCTGAACAGTTGCCATTATGACGATACTTTGGAGCCTTCAGTGGGAAGCCAGTATAAAAGTTCAGTTGGAGCTGTACAGCAAGAGCAGGAACAGTGGCAACTCTGACATGGTCAATGTTGTGGAATGGTAGGTCAGTGAGTGCCCATATGAAAGTGCAGTAGATGAGACAAAATGAAACTGAAGAGAATATGGCATGGGAAGATGCTCTGCAACTTTATGTAGAATGCCCACAGGAAATAGAGAAGAAAAAATGTGCCCTCAGTTTAGTAGACTATGATCTAAGGGCATTGTTGCTTGATATAAGAGATGGATAGACATATTAAGATCAATGAAAGAAATAGACTACAGATCAGTAATACCCAAAATGTTAGCTTGCTAAAACAAAAGAACATAGCAATCAGGATTGTTCATAGAAATTCATGCAGTTTATAACCAAAGTTAATTGGGTACATTACTGTGCAGCTAAATTAATAGCAGAAAAAGTTTTTTTACCACAAAAACGCAGGGCAGCAAGGGAAAGGAAGGGGAGAATTCAAAATGCCATCTTTGAAGTATCAAACAGAAAAAACTATAAAGCAATTGAGACGAGAAGTCTTGCTGTTGAGTAGAGAAGAGGTAACAGATCAACAAAAATAGTCAGAGATGTGCTAAAAGCAGCACCGAGGATTGGAACAAGTCTGGATCTATCATACATTACTGCAAATAAGCTAAAGTCAACACGGGCAGAAAAACTTAGAAGATATGCAGATAAAAGCCAGAGTACAAAATAAGCAGTATATTGATGATCCAAAAAAGGTTTTTTATAAAGAATTGGGGAAACCAGGCAAAAGGAAATGAAACTCCACCAAAAAAGACACATTTTGTAGAAATGTCTATGAAGATTGTGTGGAACATAAATATGCTGAATTTATAGAATAAGTTTAAATGTACTATGAAATGGGATGAAGTAACAGCCAGAGAAATTGAAATAATTAAGAAAAGCTCCTAATTGGAAAAGCCCAGGCGCAGATGGCAGTACCCAACTTCTGTCTGAAGGTATTAACATCTTTACATGAAACTTTAGCCATGAGCAAGGACTACTTGGATGTGCACCCTGAACAGATGCCAGCCTGGTTAACTGAAAAAAAATACTCCTTAAGAGTGACATTTCCAGGCTATCCTAAAAGCTATAGACCTAACTTGCTTTCTGATGATTTATAAACTTTGCACTTGAATTGATTTTATATTCATTTAGAAGAACTCTGTTGTGACAATAGAACAAATGGGTAACAAAGTATCATCTTCTTCTTTTGGCTTTTCCCGATTAGGGGTCACCACAGCGGATCACCTGTTTCCATTTCTTCCTGTCCTCTGGATCTTGCTCTGTCACACCAGCCACCTTCATGTCCTCTCTAACCACATCCATAAGTCTTATCTTAGGCCTTCCTCTTTTCCTCTTACCTGGCAGCTTCATACTTAACATCCTTTTCCCAATATACCCAGCATTCCCTCCTCGGCACATGTCCAAACCAACGCAATCTCGCCTCTCTGGCTTTCTCTCCAAACTGTCCAACCTGGGCTGACCCTCTAATATACTTATTCATAATCCTGTCTACCCTCGTCACATCCAGTGCAAATCTTAACATCTTTAACTCTGCCACATCCAACTCTGACACCTGCCTTTTTGTCAGTGCCACTGTCTCCAACCCATATAACATAGCTGGTCTCACTACTCTTTTGAAGACCTTCCCTTTCACTCTTACTGGTACTAGTCTGTCACAAATCACTCCTGTCACTCTTCTCCACCCATTCCACCCTGCCTGTACTCTCTCTCTCTCTTTCTTTTTCACCTCTCTTCCACACTCACCATTAATCTGAACTGTTGATCCCAAGTATTTAAACTCCTCCACCTTTGCCAACTCTATTTCCTGCATCCTCACCATTCCTCTGTCCTCCCTTTCATTCACACACTTATTTCGTCTTAGTCCGGCTGACCTTCATTCCTCTCCTCTCTAGAGCATATCTCTACTTCTCCTGGGTCTCCTCAACTTGTTCCCTACTGTCACTACATATGGAACAAAGGATAATTTGTTAAATAAAGTCATGTTGGAGAACTGTTAAAAGGGAAGAGTCTGAGTGGCATGGATTGACTACAAAAAAGCATTTGACAGTATCCCACATTCATGGATAAGAATGCTTACACATGTATAAGACACATACTACACTGATCGTTTTACATTATAGTGACCATGAAACAGTGGCAAACCACTTTGTAGTTAATCCATGATAAAGGACAAATTATTATTCCAGGGATAAAAATTCAAAGGGGGATATTCCAGGTCACTGCTGCTCTTCTGTCTTGTCTTAACCTATTAAACTGTCTACTTATCAGGTTAGGTCATGGCTACAAATTGGCTCCCTGAAAACAGCAAAGTGTAAAGACTTTTCATTTTCTTTTTGTGGATGCTTTAAAACTGTATAGTTTTCTAGATGAACTGAAAGCACAACTACACGTGGTCAGAACTTTCTCAGATGATGTAAGAAATGTCATTTTGGTCTTGACTGCAAAAGTAGCTTTTGAAAGCAGGAAAATGTCAGTCTGGGACAGGGATGTGGTATAAAAACTGAAGCAATACGGAGTATATAACTGGGAATTGTTCTAAAATATTCCTCTCTATTAGCATTTGTTCATGGTTTATTGCTGAAGACTAAAATTAATATTGAAAATAGGTCTGACGTCTATGAGCAAAGTCCAGTCTATAAATCAATTTATAAGTTGGGACAAGAAGAGCAGTTTTTGACTGGCTCCTTAAAGTATTTGGTCAGTTGTACAGGAAAGTAAGAAAAAATGCATCATACTTATCAAATGATTTATAAGAATCTTTGTATACCAAGATTATGTATTCCCTGTTCTGAAAGAGTTATGGGCATCCTTGAAATTGATTGCATGTATAGCTGCACAATTGTAGGACTGCATACATGTCTGCCAACCTCAGAAGATCAAAACACAGTGAAAGCTTTGATACATGAGGTGAATAAGTCTAAGATGACTTTCCTGCTTAGCTTAGCTGAAGCATATCTGTGTCAAGTGGGAATGGAAATAAAACCAGAAGTAGATTTAAAAAAAAAAAAAATCGGGCAACTGAATGCACTAAAGAACAGAGAATATAAGGTGAAGGATTTTATGAGAAGGCAAGAAATATGGAAGATGCATAAATGTAGTTGCAAGTACAGAAAAGTGTTGGAGCAACTTGATGTTGATCAGGACTGAATGAATGCAGCAGTGGTTAAGGGGAGGTGAATTTAAACCAAAGCACAAAAGATTAATTATAGGCGACCAAAGATAGATGAGTACACACATGGCTTACAAAGTCCATTGAGCATGTTGGAGAAACAGACAAATGCAGGTTTTGTAAAACAGTTGAAAACAGTTGCACGTCTTGTTGCTGGGTTTGATAGACTAATGGCAGAAGGACTGCATACTGAAAGGCATAATAATGTGGCAAGTCTGTTGCATTGGGGATTGTGTAAACAATTCAATAATGTCGCTGAGAAACATTGGAACTGTGAACCACAAAGCATTCTAGAAAATGACATGACATATATGGGATCATCCTCTACCAACAGTTCAAAAAACAAATGTGAGAAATCCAGATGTAGTAGTCCATGAAAGTAAGACAAAAGTAGCACTGAATGTTGAAATTGCTACAGTCTGACTATGGTGGCTTATGTACAGAGTCCATAAAATACCAGGATTTACAGGCAGAAAAGAGGGCAGTGTGGAAGAATACCCAGACCGTTCTAATAGTAATAAGAGCAGTGGGTCTTGTAAATAAGAATTTACGCTCATGCATAGGTAGGTTACCGATACATGTAACTCTGTGAATAGCAGGAGTCTGTTCTTGGCACATTGTGGATGCTGCAAAGAGCACTTCTGGCAAACATCCAAAGACTGAAATGATACTGATTTCATGAACTTAATTCATGCTTTATCTTGGGAATGGGGTTCATTTCCCATCATGGTATTAGAAACCCAAATGACTTGAGAAATTAAACCGAGTCTTTCTGAAATGGATAGGATGATAAAGTTGCTCGGATCCAGAAAGGGGTTATACAGGCATAGTTTTCCATCAGATCCATGAGCCTTCCATCTGCCTCCCATTTAATTTTTATGTCTTCCTCCTCTGATTCTTCCTTCAGTTTTGGAGACTCAGGATCCGAGAGCACTGGTGTCCAGAACTGAAGAGTATAATGTAGTCTACCCTGATAGTTTCCCTGACCAGTCTACTCCCTGCTCTGTCGCATCACGATGAGTCTTGGGAGTCAAAGCGTGAGATCTGTTGGGCTGGGATTGACTCTGATATTTGTGCCTTCCTTGCTCCTCTGAGCTTCTGCGCTGTATAGGACTGGTCCAACTCCCTTCTCAAGACACTGATCCAGTCAGTCATGATTTGCTTGCTTTGAAGGTTTTTGCTCCTGTGTAGCCAGCCACAGCTTCCCCAGATCCGTTGTCCTGTCAAGGTGGTGAAGTGGGTACTGTCTTGTTAAAGTGATCAGTCTGTCTTGCATTCTTGAATCCTAAATCGTATTCCCCTTTGGTACTGAGCTCTGATCCCATTAGACCTGTTCCAGAACAACAGCCAGTGCAGAGTAGCATCCAGAAGGCCCCCATAGAGGAACTGCCCCCTTTTTTGGACAGCTCCCCAGAGCATCCTGCTGAGGAGGTTCACTGAAAGACTGTGTAAAAGGAGGCATAGATTCCCATCTGGAATCCCACACCTAAGATACTGATTTCAAAGGTGAAAGATCACCCCCCCCCCCCGGATGACGTCTCCTATGGAGACATTTTGGAAATTGTTAAGCAGAAAGGTGGTTGGTCCTCAGATGACCCTTCTCCTGAGGAGTCTATTTCGTGGAAGCTTTTGGATCTGGTCCACCTACATCTTGGGTGACTTCTTGGCCACTGAGCTTGGCGACCTAGTTGCTCTCCTGGTGTGGAGGGAACCAGATTCTGTTGAATCTGTCCCACCTTGGCCAGACAAAGTTTTAGTCCCTGTAAAAGACCCCATTGGAGCAACCTAGTCCCGGTTGATGCGATGCCTGTGGTGGCAGCCACCAGAAAGGAACCAACAGAGCTTCTTGTCAGTCTCCCCCCTCCCCCCACGGAGTCCAGGGAACTGGACAAATTTGGAAAGCATGTATTTGCATCAGCAATCTTTGCCTTGAGGTCCTCTACTTGGCACACTTTACAAGACTGCAGAGGGTTTTGACTAAGGAAAAGTCTGTCTGTCTTGGTGTCCATGTTTTCAGAGGATTATAAAAGGTCGTCTTCACAGGTGGCCACTGTTATCTAGATCAAATGCATCCATGAAGCTAATTTGACATGCAGCAGAAGGTACCCCATGGGCTGCTGGTTCAGGCATTACTGCAAGGAGACATCCCTGGATGCAATATTGCAGAGCCTTTAAAGTCTTTCATCAGTGCTCCTTTGATGGAACTTTCTTGTTTGGCCCTTCTGTGAAAGAGTCTACCATAGGGATTCAGTTTTCTACCGCTCACAGATTCTCCTCAAGGAATAAAACAGGAGGCAAGAAATTGTTTCCGTAAATTCCAGGGATCTTTCCAGGATTTGTGTGGCGACAACTTCCTCAGAGGCAGTGGAGGGGATATGAATGAAAGATACTCTCCGCATGGCATAAGAGGCCTACAAAATCAGGGTTTCCAAGATTCTTTTCCAGATGGACCCTTGTAGGTCCCCTGAAGGGCTGCCTGACTGCATCCGGAGGCAGTTTGGGGATGATTGTACTTGCACCCAGGCACTTGGGTTACTATAACAAGAGTTTCTTGGGTGCTAAACATACTATCCAGAGGTTACTTTTGTACCACTTTTCCAAACTCCCCTATCTCGAGAGAAAAAAAGCTTCCAGATGTTCCACCCAGGCAGCGAAGCTGCAGCTCAAGAAATTCAGCTGTTGGACAAAAGAGCCATCCAGGAGGTCTCACCAGATTAGGTAGGATTTGGAACTTACTCAAGGTTCTTTTTAGTGCCAAAAAAGATGAAGTACCTGAGGCAATTTTGGATCTAAGCCGTCTGAACCAATATGTGAGGAAATCAAAGTTCCAAATGGTCCCAGTTGAGTCCATTCTACCTCTTTTACAGAAGGATGATTGGATGTGCTCAATAGATTTTCAGGACACGTACTATCGCATCAAAATAGATGATCTCCCAAAGACGCTTGCACATTTAACTGGAAGCCTGTCATTGTGAGTTCAGAGCCCTGCCCTTTGGACTCTCTAACAGCCCCCAGCTTGTTTTACCAATTATGTGGCTGTGGTAGTAGCTCACCAGAGACTGCAAGGATTCCGGGTGTTTCCATACTTAGACAGTTGACTCCTTACTGCTCCAACTGTTCTCCTAGAACAGTCCAGGGATTATTAGCTCCAAATTTGCCAATCTCTCTAGGCAATTACCATCATCGTTTCCAGATCAAAACTACTACTGGTACAGAGCCTGGAGTTCATCTGTGCTCATTTGAATACAGTAAGTCTGATTGCTTCCCAATCCCTACATCATGTAATCACTACTGGGTTCAACAAAACCTCTCTCATCCTGCTCCTCCTGCTAGACTGGTTCTACAGGCTGTTACCCCCTCTGTCAAGAAGCAATGAGTGTGTGGTAATGGGTGATAATCTCCAATTTCTTTGTAGTAGCAAAGCACATTCCAGGGAAGTCCAGCGTACTAGTGGACAAGCTCAGCAGGTCCATTCTGATGCCTTACAAGTGGTGTCTCAATCAGGTAGTAGCAGAAAAATGTCCTTCTTTCCTACCAAAAGTGGCTTCTGAATCGAATATAAATGAACTAGTAAATGTTTTTTTTCTTTCCAAAATTTTAGAGCAAGGGAGAATGCATGTTACTACTTCTAGATGTCCATAGACAACTATGTTTCTACTTGCACTGAAAAAATATTTCAGAAAAGTGGACCAATTTTGTCTTTCACATAGTTGACTGGGCTGTCCAATTTCTAAAGTGACATTGGGCAACCAAATGGATAACTAATTGCATTTCCTGTATGTGGTCTCTACAAGGCCTCCCCCTACCAAAGGCACCCAAGTCTCATTCATCTGGCCACTTTATCTGCTTTCTGTTTTGGAACTTCCATTGATATTTGTGCAGCAGCCACCTGGTCCACTGGTCATACCTTTTATAACTCATTACAAATTAGATACAGCTTCATGAGCAGAGCTGCTTTTGGTTCAGCAACTCTGCAATACTGTTCCTTGAGGACTGTGACGACCCACCACTGGACCAGTAGTCAGAGCCTCAGTCCTCACTACTGGCACCTGTGGGGGATGTTCACTGGGAAGATAACAGTATTTCCAGATACCGCCCTCTATATCAAGTGCAGTTTCCCTTAAGAGAACGCCGAGATCAGTCAGCCCTGGGCTGACTTCTCATTATTTCTCCAGATCCCCAATAAGACTCCCCACTGACACAGCTGTAGAGTTGATCTCAGCCGCGTGACTAAGCCAAGATCTTCACCCTTTTTGTCCAACCAGTGCTTCGTGTCTCTGCCAGAATACCTGACACAGTCTGCATGTTGATTTACGCACACAGCTATACCCCTTGGAAAGTCTGGCACAGGTTTCCTAGCTGTGCCACTTCTGCCAAGACTAAGGTAGTTCAAGTGCCACCTGTCACTCCGGCTACCTTAAGGCCCTTAACAAAGGGTGACCAGTTTTACTCCTTTCCTGTTTGGTATCTACTTGTTTGACGTCCAGGCCAACAGGAAGGGACTCTTTGCAGATGATTGCAAGTTGGGAGCTGCTATTAACTCCCCAAGTGATGTTGACATCCTGCAGAAAGGCCTCAATGAGACCAGTGACTGGTGCCAGAACCCTGGCCTTAAGCGCAATGCCAAAAAAAAGTCTTCATCCCCTTTGGGAAAAACCTGGTTCCCTTGAATTACCACATTGATGATAGTCCACCGAACACAGAAGGTGTTATAAGAGCTTTGGGAACACAGGTTGACGGCAACCTCTTTTGACCACCACGTTGCCACTGTGGTCAAAGTCCTATGTGGCACATGTCATTACTAAGGGTTTTGCATCCAGGAAGAGGTCATCGTTTCCCTCTACTCTTCCCTCCATTAGGCCAGTCATAGAGTAAAATGCCTTATTTGGCATGTACCTCACTAGACACCTGCAACAACTGGAGAGGCCGCAAAAGTACCTCACAATGAGGATTCTAGGCCTTAACACTTTGTCCTCTATGGACAGACTCAAAAAAAAAAAAAAACTCCCAGCTATTCTCTGTCTCATATCTCCTACTTAGAGGTGGTCTCTGCTTGACTTACAAAGCCATGTCTGACCCAGCTCTGTTAGAAATGCTACATCTAAAGAAATCCCAATCACTCCACACCACATGCTCCAGAGACCTCAACCTCATTACCACAATCAACAGAATATATGCTGGAGGGACAAGTTAATAGCCCAGAGACTGCCCATGCTATGGAATAGACTTCCCATACATGTCAAGGAGAGCACCTCACTGGTCCTCTTCAAGAGAAATCTTGAGTGGATGGGAAATAGAAAATTCATGCCAGGGATCACTCCAGTGGCTCTACTTGACAGAGGTACTAGGAACTAAATTTGGGTGGCATGATGTCAGGGTAGTACCATGGGCTAGGCTTGTAAAGGCTCCTGGGCCATTAGCCTAGTACACACCTATGTAATATTAATACAAATAGTAGTTTGACCTTGAGCAAGGCTGTTAAGAGTGGCCCACAGTGTCACCAAATAAACATGCAAGTACTCTCAAAACTTAAATATCTTTTATGGCCTGTCCTATAAAGTAATTTCAGATATTTTTCTAAAGTTTTATTGACTGAGGTTAACCCTCCAGTTTTCTGTTAACATATACATTTAAACAGTTACAGTAGTGCATGTACATTTCTGATGTTTGTGTTTCACTGTTGCAGTCATTACATTTTGGGTTATCTGCTTGCAGGTAGCCCTCAGTCGGCCTGATTAACAAAGTCTTGGGTCCTGCGTCGGTTGCTGTCCCTTCTTCCATGACGTCAGGGGTATAAAACACGCAGCCGATGCCATTACACCAGTCTTTCTTGCTGTGTGATGCCCGAAGCAGAAGCAGTTCGCAAGTGCCGGTCGGCCGACCCCTGAAATTTTTGTTTGAGTTTCAGAACCAGTCTTCAACTAAAGTCAAGTATCCCGTTGGGGAAAGTTTTTCTTGCTCCTCACTGATGTCAGTAAAAGTTAATAATTGCATTACTTGTGGAAAGGAAATACCTCAAAGATTTTCATTTATACTGTATTCCTTGCCTAGGCCCTGACCACGACGTACCTTGCTGTCAGTTTTGTGCTTTATTTAATTAGCGCACTATCCGTCGTCTGTATATTTTCGCCTCTAAATATTTCGGTTCTCCGTTTAATTATCCAGAAATGTCATCGGTTAGCCATCCGACTACTGGGACTCTGAAAAAAAGATAAAGACAGACCCAGGCTGCAGAGGTCCAAAACTGCCAACAACGCTTCTCCTAAGCCAGTTCACTAGTACTCAGGCGCTTTCGCAGCCCCTGATACCTGCTACTTCTGATTCACAGGCCTCTACTGAGACCCATTCGGAGTTTGGTATGCCGCGAGATGCTTCAACTATGGAACCTGCAGATGTCTCTACCTTGGATGGGTCCAGAGCCGCTGTGCAGGCACTGGCTTCTGAGGGTGTATTCAGGCCTACGGACTTTCATACTAAATCGCCTCCTCCTTTACTTGGGCCTAAGTCTAGATCCATGCCCAAAAAGCCGACGCCCAGGCCACTTGCTCAGGCCTCTATGCCTGAAAAACAAATAAGAATGGTTGACTATCTAATTACTCTAATCAGGGGTAGCCAACCCCCCCCCCCCCCCCCAAGAGGCCTAGGACTGAAGTTGATTATGAATCTTCTGATCAGGATTCTATTTTTTTTTCTGATTCTTCTGATCTGGATTTTCTCTTATCTACTTAAGAAGACTTTGATGCAGAGGACTGCATTCCCTCTGCTTCCCCTCGTGAGGATCTTTCTTTTGGGGAACCCTTACATACTCTAAGGGAGCATTTCCACTGGGAAAGCCAGGATTTTTCTGATTCAAAAAAAGAGGCTTAAGGATTTCCGTCTCCTATCTCAGCATAGGCCTTTAGCTATTCCTCCTGTACTAGACATTGTTGATGCATTTTCGGAATCTAGTTTGGCCCCTGATTCCCTGCCTCCTGCTCCCAGAAAACCTGACAGATACTCCATGGTCCCGGAGTCCCACAAGTTCCTTTTTAAAAATCCTATTGCAAATCCAGAGACTATTCATTTCACAGGGGCCCAAGGGCATTAAGGCGTCTACTGCTTAAAATCCTACCCCTTCTGATAGAGACTCAAGGGAGCTGGATAGATGGGGTAAGAAGGTTTTACACTTCTGCAACCTTGGCCATTAAGGCTTTAAACTGCCAGTTTTATATGTTAAAGCATCAGCAACATGTTATTGGACTGCTTAAACAGAAAATGATGATTCCTGACTGTGTGGAAAATAAAGAATTACAGGATTTAATGCATTATGCTGATCAAGTTGGAAAACTTACTTTGCAGTGTGGTTTTGATTCATTAGAGGCCTCTTGCAGGACTGCTGTTACTTGGGTCTGTGCTCAGAAGGCATGCTTGGCTTGAGGAGCAATCTTTGCCTGATCATGTTAGTTAAATTGTTGGATGCTCTTAAATCAGGACCACCTGTTTGGCAACAAGGCTGAGTTCTTAAAAAGATGGAAGATAAAGCTAAATCTATGCAAACTGGTAAATATTTTTTTACAAGTTCAGCCTTCTAGATTTAGTAGGCACTGGCCCTCTAAAAATTGGTCCTTTCTAGCCCTTCCAGGTCTTCTCAAGCCAAATCCAGACACAGCAAAAACCCCAGTTTTCAGTCCCAGGGGACACAGAACCAAGCAGTGGGGGCCTCCACTTCCAAATCAGGGAATAATAAGACTCCCCTGTGGTAAACTGTCTCATTGACTTCCTTTTAAAATTTCCAAGCACTTATCAACTGACTGCCCCTTTGGGGGGGGGGGGGGGAACGATTGCTCTTCATGCAAAGAATTGGGAACTCTTTTTACCCAGGACAAATGGGTTTTAAATAGTGTCCCAGGGATACAGATTTCACTTCCACACATTGCCAACACCAAGCGGGTGGCTGGACCTACCCCCTAATCAGTGGACAGAGGCCAAAAAACAAGTACTTTCTCTCAAGCATGGGGGCTATTCAACTAGTACCAGAAGAGGAAAAGGGACAGGGTTTCTACTAGAGACTTTTCCTGGTACCCAGAAAAGACTATTCATGGTGTCCTATCCTGGACCTGTCTACTCTAAACATGGTTTTTGAGATTCCAAAATTCAAGATGCTGACTCTTCACCATTTACTTCCTGTAATAGACAAATATGCGTGGCTGGCAACACTAGATTTAAATGAAGCATACCTGCACATCCCAATCAAGGAATCTTGCAGAAGATACCTACGCTTCAAAGCAGGCTACATGCACTATCAGTTCTCTGCACTGCCCTTTGGCTTATCTGCTGCGCCCAGGGTATTCACAAAGTGCCTTGACTCCAGTTATTGCATTTTGCAGGCAAAGAAATATTCAAATATACCCATACCTGGACGATTGCCTAATTCAGGCAGAAAGCCAGGACATACTTTTGAATCATCTGGCCTTTGTACAAAGAGTGCTAACTTGTCTGGGGTACACCATAAACAGAAAGAAATCGCAACTGGTACCCTGTCAACAAATTATATTCCTGGGAGCAAGCTTGATTTCAACTTCCCAGATGGCTTACCTCACGCCAGAGAAACAAATTCATTTGACAACCTACTTCAAACAAGTGGCCACAAAAACCCTGCTATCTGCAAGACAAATACTGCAGGCCTTGGGGTTCATGGCCTCCTGCATTCTTCTAATCCCATATGCAAGACTGCATATGAGGAAACTAGTGGTATCTAAAAAGCCTGTGGTGTCAACATTCTCAGGACCTAGAAACAATGATTCCTATCGTACATTCTCAGGACCTAGAAACAATGATTCCTATCGTACCTTGCCTATGCCTAGAGTTCCTTTGGTGGGCAGAGGCCTGCCACCAAAACAAGGGACTACCTTTCACACCACCCCCTCCCACCCAAACTCTTAACAGACGCATCAGACTATGTGTGGGGGGCTCACCAGGCAGGGAAGTGCATTCAGGGCAAATGGAACCCAAGTCAAATGCGCCTGCATATCAATCAAAAAGAAATGTTAGCTGTACAGAATGCTCTGACAGCCTTCAAGGACCACATTCTTCCAGGACAACTAATGGTAAAGATGGACAACACCACTGTTATTTAGTACATAAACAAGCAGGGGGTACACATTCTTACCCCCTCTGCAGACTAGCCATGGCATTGTGGAATACAGCCTTGAGCTACCAAGTGTACCTCCAAGCTCAATTTCTGCCAGGAAAATTAAATACACTGGCAGACAGACTAAGCAGAAACCTCATGGATCCACACGAGTGGAAACGGGAACCAAGGACTTAAAATATGTTAACAGACAAATGGGGGAGCCCAGATATAGATCTGTTTGCCTCTCCCCAGAACTACCAATTGGACAAATTTTGCACAAGGACTCCCCACAAACAAGGCTGGAAAGTGGATGCTCTGTCCTTCAGCTGGAAAAATCACTGTCCTCCCCCCTCTGCTTCTGCTCTCCAAAGTACTACTAAAAATCAAACCGGACAAACCAAAGATTATTTTGATTGCTCCAGACTGGCTGTGCCAACACTGGTACCCCCTTCTGCGCATTGTGTCATGGTTATCTTCTTGGCACCTGCCTCAGACTCCTTCCCTGCTGTGTCAGCAGGAGAACCAGATTCTGCACCCTCTGCTTCTAACACTGAACCTTGCAGCCTGGCTAATTACTTTAATCTCTCCTTTACCATCCCTCAGCAAACCTGTGAGGGATATCCTTTTAGAAGCAAGGAGGCATAGTACTAGAAAATCTTATGCTGAAAAATGGAAAAGAGTCTGTGCCTGGAACCAATCTCAAGGGATGGTGCCCAATTTACTTCAGATTTTACAGTGCTCAACTGAGATGCTTCACAAGGGCCTGTCTTTTTCCTCCATTAAAATCCATGCCTCAGCCATTTCAGCTCATTGCAACACAGAACCTCCCTTCTTCTGTCATCCACTGCTCAAGCAGTTCCTCAGAGGGGCCAAAAATTTGAGACCACCCAGGAGAGCTCCAACCCCAGCCTGGGACCTTAACTTTTGCTTGGAGAAACTCACTCTAGCTCCTTTCGAGCCAGCTGGTACTGCAGACTTAAAATTTCTTTCTTGGAAAACGGCTTTCCTTTTAGCAATCACTTCAGCTAGAAGGGTATCTGAATTACAGGCCCTTATAGCAGTGGAGCCTTTCTTCATCTTTCATGCGGACGGGGTTTCTCTCAGAACCAGTCCATCCTTCATGCCCAAGGTGGTATCCAGCGTGGCTCTTAATCAGTCCATTCATTTGCCAACCTTCTTTCCCAATCCACAGAATAAAGGGGAACGGGTACTGCATTCCTAAGATGAGCACAGACAACTTAGATTCTACTTGTACAGGACTAAACCCCCAAGGAAATCTGAACAACTGCTGGTGGATTTTGCTGCAGGGGCAGAGGGGAAGGCTATTTCAAAGCAAACAATTTCTAAATGGATAAGCCATTGCATTAATTTCTGCTATAAGCACCATGGAAAACCTCTCCACAAGAGGATCAGACCTCACTCCACCAGGGCTGCATCTACCTCTACAGCCTTTCTCGGAGGCGTCCCTACCAGGGACATCGTAGAAGCTACTACCTGGAGTTCTGTACATACTTTCACCAACCTAATCATTTGCCAATTTTCTCTAAATCCAGAGCTGGCTTTGCCACTGCAGTCTTGCAGGGCCTTATAGCTGGCCCTAATGCTCTCTAAATTCCTTCTCCCAACCATAGCTTTGGGAATCTACCCAAATGTAATTACTGCAACAGTGAAACACAAAGAACATAGTACAGTTGTGTACACTTATCATAAACATAGATGTTAGAGTGGTATTCACTGTTGCAGTACTGGTTACCCTCCCTCCAGACCCCTAACCTTTGGCTATACCTATACTTTCCTTTACTGTGCTTAAAAGCTTTTTTTGGTGTATTTGCTTTTTTGTTGGAGGTATATCTTTGTACTTTTATAGTTAATTGCTTCCCATTGGGTAGGCTCCTGACATCTGGGACAAAAAAGACTGATGTAATGACGTTGGCTGCATGTTTTATACCCCTGACTATCTGACGTCGTGGAAGAAGGGACAGCAACAGACGCAGGACCCAAGACTTTGTTAATCAGGCTGACTGAGGGCTACCTGGAAGCAGATAACCCAAATGTAATGACTGCAACAGTGAATACACTCTAACATCTACATTTATGTTAAGTGTACACAACTGTACTTTCTCTTCTAGTAGGGCACACTGATACATTTTAAACAGCACTTTCACAAATACCTTTTTAACATCTCTACAGAGCAGTTTGATATACACATGACATGCAGTTCTAATGCATTTGTAACACAAGCATCTTGTATAAGTTAGTATGATAGTCACAAATGACAGCTCGAATTTTGTAAATTGTATCAGTACAACACTCCACCAGGTAATGAAGGCAATTGTGGCTAAAAGTCAATCACAATCTTCAATAAAACAAGCAGGCAGCCACAAAAGTCACCACGGCTCAATAATGAAAAGAAAAATATATACTCAAGATCCAAATATTGAATTAAAATAGTGTGCTCAACGGAGCGCAAAAACCAAACTGGTCAGAAAAGTATAATCCAGCGTTTATTTCAGCAACAACATCAGTAAGCGCTTTCACCTATCTGCTTCATCAGACATATAAGTATACAAAGCTATCATCCATTTAAATATCCCTGCATCTATCAATGATAGGCTAAGATTATTACATCATTTCCTTAAAAACATGAATATTTAGTAGATAGATGTAAAAATATTTTTCAACAGATTTCAGTTAACATAAAACTAATTAAAAGCATATGCTGTCTTAATATAGGGATGAATATGAATAAATATGGATATAAATAAAACAGTGCTGTCACTGTGCAATAAATAAAATGCAACGCAGAGAATGAACTGTTTAAATAGTGAATATGCATTAGAATAAAGTGCCACTGTGCAATAAATAAAGTGCAAAGCAGAAAATGAACTGTTTAAATGGTGTATATGCTTTAGAATAAAGACATAAATAGTGACAAGTACACTGACTAACATATAAACTACTCTATACTTAAAACTTGAAACCTATCTCACTTATTCACATATCTGATCTAAGCTTACAAAAATGATTAATCATATAAAATCAATACTGAGCCATAAAGTGTATTGCTACAAATTACGCCAGTTTTCATAAACAAAATACCCATGACGTTTTATATATAAATAAATATAAGTATTTAAATACAAAATACATAATATAAAATGCACATAAACTAAATGTGTACCAACAGCACTCTTAAGCTGAAGCCAAATTAATTATCTATCATTTCATTTTCTATCATTTACCATGCCGTTTCCTACTTTTTAAAAATGGTTTTATCGGGACCCTATCATTTAGGCCTGGGATAAGATCAGCTCTCAGCCTAATGATCCATTTGGATTCATTTTCTTCAGTATAATTACATATATCCCCTCCTCTCAGTGTTGGCATTATTACTTGTAAAGCCATAAATTTAAAGGTGTGAGAAGTACCTAAGACATTGACATGTTTGGCTAACGCATTGTGGATGCTTTTAATTCGTATATTGTACATATGTTCTCTTATTCTTTCTCGTAGCTTCCTGTTAGTTTTGCCAACGTAGAATGCTTGGCATTCAATACATTGGGCCAAAAAAACAATATTCTCACTCTGACAAGTGGTATTAGTTAAAAAAGTGAATTTGTTCCCATTCCTTGGATGTACAAACTGTCTATCAGTGTTAATATATTGACACTGAGCACAATTACCACATGGTAGTGTATTATTCTGTTCTACTTCCTGTGTTAAATTGCTCTCAGTCAATGGTCTATGGCATAATAAACGCTTCAAGTTTTTCCTATTCTTAAAACAGTATACAGGATGGGGTCCCACTATATCTGCTAATTTATCATCATTTTGTAAATTGTATATCTGTGCTGGCAGTACCTCCTTTTTTCACAGAGACCACCCACTGTATATGTAGCTGTGGACTCTGTCCCGTATGGTGAGAGAGAATGCAAAGGACCACGTCCGATATTACTTATGTACTCATCATAACTAGGCATCTGTTCATTCATTCTTCCTAAACTCCCATTCCCCCCCCCCCCTTCTGTTATCTTCTGGGGTGACCTGATGGACCTTTGGAACCTGTAGTTCCAGGTTTGAGCCCTGGTTTAATTTCTCTTGTTTGCTTTCATACTCAGACTTTTAAGGTAGAAAACTCAACGTGAGGTATTGAGGATGGACCAGGGCATTATGGCTAGAGGGAGGAACTCGAGGGTTGGATCCGAAGTTTGTAGAGTGCGGCTGAGTTGGATCTGAGGTCAGTAAGTAACTCATATGTTGAGTAAGAATGAAAATGCACAAACACAGATGCCTAGTTACGGTGAGTACATAACTTTATTTTTTAAACTGGGGTTCTGCCAAAAGGGTTTATTTCTACACCTAGCACTGTGCTTTTCATATGGAGACCAGTGTATTTGTGCATGTATTTAAATGTAAATAGGAACTGTAAATGAGGTGGTGTTTTGTTGTGGGCTCTGAAGGGAATGGGGGGTTCCTATTTTGCAGGGTTGTTGGGTAACTAGATATGTTCCAAAAGGCAGCTTCAATATAAAGGCTAGGATTTGCAGGAAAGTTTTTTCACCCTAATGGTAAATTACCACTGAACCGTTTTCATATCTGATTTGGGATGGGGCAGCTATGATACCAGGTTTGTAAAAGTAAATAACACTGGATGTGGGTTTTTTTAACCCCTAGTTGGGATAATATGAGGTAGACGGTTCTCCTTCAGAATCTCTGAAGTCTCATGCTTACTTGTGTAGTAATGTAGATTTCCCAGTTTTATGGAAAGGTATTTGAAATTCCCAAGAATAACTTTAAGCTCAATGGAAAGAGGCTGTTAGTATGCTTTATGCCCTTTGACTTGTTAGGAGGATTCTGTAGTTGGCTAGGATATATGGTAAGACGTCTTATTTGTTCAGATGTGGAAGATGTCATGGTGGTTTTTCTTTGCAAGTCTTAAAGTGATGGAATTTTGTAGGAATATGGGCAGACCACTAACCCCACCACTGCCCTCCCAAAGTTTGGTTTGAACAAGTGGAATGTGTTAAATTGTGGTAGGGAGGGTGTGGTGTTGCTGCACTGTAACCATGTTTTAGTGATGTTTTTGTTTCATTCTGACTAGGTGAAATATGTCCGGTCTTTTACATGCCATGGGATGTATTACATCCCACCTGAGCTACAGCCAGCTCAGGCAAATGGGACCTTGGTTTAATGTCCTGTGCAAAGAACAGATGCAGATATTTTCCAAGGTCAGGATAGTTTGAGAGGAGTGCATTTTCTTTTACGTTTTTAGTGTTGAGCAGAGCTACATTTATGCAGTCTTGTGTGTGACAAGAGGCTACATTCCATAACCTTGCAGACCAGGCTCGTTAGGCTAATGGGGTGGTAGTTTCTGGGGTCTGTGGTGGCTCCCCCTTTGGAGTGGGATAAGTCGCTGTGTGCCATTTAATGGGCGCACAGCCTGAGGTGAGGCTATGATTGAACATGGTACTTGGGTGAGGTGCCAGTTCGTTCTTTAGTTCATGCAGAACACAGCCTGGGATGTTGTCAGGTCCCATGGATGCTGTGTTCTTGGCTTTGGATAGTGTGTTTTACCTGTGCAGCCGTGATTACAGGAACTTTGCTTTCTTCTGGTATAGAGATGGGCCCTTTATGGGATGATGGGGGTAAAGGTAGCACCGAACCTATCTGCTAGGATGTTGGCAGTATCAGTTGGTTCTGTATATTTAGTGCCATTGTGCTGTAACTCAGAGCAGAAATGAGTGTTTCCATTGAGATTCTTGACATAGCTATAGAATGCTTTGTGTCTTTAGAGTCGGTGGCAATTTTGTTTTCGTAACTTGCTTTGGAGGATTTTGAGGGATCTCAGCTTCTTATTGAGGCTGACCAGGAAGTTTCTCCAATCATGGGATTTTACTCTCTTTTGCAACAGTTTCTTCTGTTGTAGAGTTTGTTTATGGCAGGAGACCACCAGATTGGCTTCCTTTTTTTGGAGGATAGCATCTTGGTTCTGTTAGGGATTGCACGATCCATGCACTCGTGTAAGTACTTATAAAGTGCATTTGTGTAGGATTCAGCAGTCCTACCTCTAGTGTCCATCAGCATGGGTGTCGTGAAGTTTGCCACTTCTGTCTTAAGCATGAGGTTGGCTTTGGAGAAATTTTTTACTGTGGTTTCCCTAATGGAGGGGGGTGGGAGAGGGATGTTGATGTCTAGGGTGACTAGCTTGTGGTTGGATCTGACCAACGAGGAATTGACCTCTGGTGTGGAGCACCGGTTGCCTATGTTGGTAATAACCAGGTCTAGGATATAGCTGCCCCTGGTGGGGGTGTGGATAAGCTGATCCAAGGCATTGGAGTTTATGAATTCCAGAAAACATTGAGGACAAGAGTTGGTACATGAGTAGTTTTCCCAGTTAATTGTAGGGTATTGAAATTGCCCATTGTTAGGGTGTTAGGTTGTACCCTAATATTTTCCAGTGTATCAAGAAATAAGGAGTGGGAATCCTGAGGCATGGTGGGGGATCTGTAGCAAGCTACAATTTAGATTGCGGTCTTGCCCAGAGTTAGTTGCACTTGGATAATCTCAGATGCATTATGCTGAGCAACTAGCCTGGAGGTGTGGATATCCTTAATGAATATGGACACTCTTCTGCCTTTACTGTTTCGGTCCAGGTTAGGTGGCCGAAAGGTGTGGTATGAATTTTATAGCCTGGTAATGCAGAGGTACTCTCTGGAGCCTTGAACCAGGTCTCTGTCGCTGCACAGATGTCGATTTTCCTGGTACCCAGAAAAGACAACTCATGGCATCCTATCCTGGACCTACCTAGCCTAAACACCTTTTTGGCGATTCCAAAATTCAAGATGCTAACTCTTCATTTGCTTCCCTTGATAGGCAAAGATGCCTGGTTGGCAACACTGGATTTAAAGGAAGCCTACCCGCACATCCCAGTCAGAGAATCTTGCAGAATATACCTACGCTTCACAGCAGGCTGCATGCACTGTCAGTTCTCTGCACTGCCCTTTGCGAAAACCTGGGCACAGTAGATAAGCCAAAGAGCCTAGCTCCAGTCATTGCATTTTGCAGGCAAAGAAATATTCATATGTACCCATACCTGGACGATTGTCAAATTCAGGCAGAAAGCCAGGACATGCATCTGAATAATCTGGCATTTGTACAAAAGGTGTTTAACTTGTCTGGGGTACACCATAAACAAAAATAAATTGCATCTGGTACCTTGTCAACAAATTTATATTCCTGGAAGCAAGCTTGAACATGGCTTACCAGATGGCTTTCCTCACGCCAGAGAAACAAATTCATTTGACAACTTCAAACTAGTGGCCACAAAAAACATGAAATCTGCAAGGCAAATACTGCACGCCTTTGGGGTTCATGGCCTCGTGCATTCTTCTAATGCCATATGCAAGACTGCATTTGAGGAAACTACAGTGGTATCTAAAAAGCCTATGGTGTCAACATTCTCAGGATCTAGAAGCAATGATTCCTGTCATACCTTGCCTACGGTTAGAATTCCTTTAATGGGCAGAGGCTTGCCACCAAAACAAGGGACTACCATTCACTCTACGTCCTGCTGCCCAAACCCGAACAGATGCATCCGACTATGCATGGAGGGCCCACCTGGCAGGGAAGTGCATTCAGGGCAAATGGAACCCAAGTCAAATGCACCTGCATATCATTCAAAAAGAAATGTTAGCTGTACAGAATGCTCTGACAGCCTTGAAGGACCACATTTTTCCAGGACAATTAATGGTAAAGACTGACAACACCACTGTTGTGTGGTACTTAAGCATGGGGGTACCCATTCTTACCCCCTCTGCAGACTAGCCATGGCTCTGTGGAACACAGCCTTTAGCTACTGAGTGCATTTACAGGCTCAATTCCTGCCAGGAAAACTAAATACACTGACAGATGAACTAAGCAGAAATCTCATGGACCCACACGAGTGGAGACAAGAACCAAAGGTTTTCAACATGTTTATCAACAGATGGGGGATCCCAGATATAGACCTGTTTGCCTCCCCCCAGAACTACCAATTGGACAAATTCTGCACAAGGACTTCCCACAAACAAGCTTGGAAAGTGGATGCTCTGTCCTTCAGATGGAAAAATCCCTCAGTTTATACCTTTCCTCATCTGCCTCTCCTCTACAAAGTACTACTAAAGATCAAACTGGACAAACCAAGGATGATGCTGATTGCACCAGACTGGCCACGCCAACACTGGTACCCCCTCTTGCACAGTGTGTCACAGCTGGCCTCATGGCACCTACCTCAGACCCCTACCCTGCTGTCTCAGCAGGAGAGCCAGATTATGCACCCCCAGCTTCAAACCCTGAACCCGGCAGCCTGGCTAATTATTTAATCTCTCTGTTACCATCCCTCAGTAAACAAGTGTTGGATGTCATTTTGGAGGAAAGGAGGCCTAGTACTAAGAAATCTTGTGCTGAAAAATGGAAGATTCTGTGCCTGGAACCAAACTCAAGGGATGGCCACATCAGCACCCAGTTTACCTCAGAGTCTTCAATACTTAACTGAGATGCTTCACAAGGGCCTTTCTTTTTCCTCCAGAATTTACGCCTCCGCCATTTCAGCTCATTACAACACAGAACCACCCCTCTTTTCTCACCCACTGGTCAAGCAGTTCCTCAGAGGGGCCAAAAATTAAGACCACCCAGGTGAGCCCCAACTCCAGCCTGAGACCTTAATTTTGTATTGGAAAAACTCACTCTTCCCCCTTTTGAGCCAGCTGTAACTGCAGAGTTAAAATTCCTTTCTTGGAAAACAGCTTTCCTTTTAGCTATCACTTCAGCAAGAATGGTATATGAATTACAGGCCCTTATGGCAGTGGAGCCTTTCATCATCTTTCATGTGGACTGGGTGTCCCTCAGGACCAATCCCTCTTTCATGCCCAAGGTGGTATCCAGTGTGGCTCTTAATCAGTCCATTTGCCAACCTTCTTTTCTAATCCACAGAACAAAGGGGAACGGATACTGCACTCTTTAGATGTGCACAGACCACTTGGATTTTACTTGGACAGGACTAAACCTCGAAGGAAATCTGAACAACTGCTGGTGGTTTGCTTTCAAATAGCCTTCCCTTCTGCCCCTGCAGCAAATGCCATTTCTAAATGGTTAGGCCATTGCATCCATTTATGCTATAAGCACCATGGAAAACTAATCTACAGGGGATTAGACCCCATTCAACCAGGGCTGCATCTACCTCTACCGTCTTTCTCAGAGGTGTCCCTACCAGAGAGATCCTAGAAGCTGCTACCTGCAGTTCTGTACATACTTTCACCAAGCATTACCATTTGCCAATTTTCTCTAAATCCAAAGCTGGCTTTGGCACTGCAGTCTTGCAGGGCCTTATAGCTGGTCCTAATGCTATCTAAATTTCTCCTCCCATCCTTAGCTTTGGGAATCTACCTAAGTGTGATGACTGCAACAGTGAAACACGAAGAACATAGTACAGTTATGTACACTACAATCAATATAGATGTTCTAGTGTATTCACTGTTGCAGTCCTGGTTACCCTCCCTCCAGCCCCCTGACTCCTTTTGGTTATTGTTGTTGTGTCTTTCGGCTTTTCCCGGTTAGGTGTCGCCACAGCGGAACTCCGGTCCACTAAGGATTGGCAGTAGATTTTTGCATGCCGAGTTGCCGGCCCTGACGCACAACCTTCAACGAAGGTACGCCCATTCACGCATGTCTCCACACAGAAGACGCTCTAGCTGAGAATCGAACAGGACAGCGTCTTACTGGAGGCGACAACGCTACCGCAGCACCACCCCCGGAGTTATATAATAAATATATATATATATATATATATATATATATATATATATATATATATATATTTTTTTTTATATATATATATATATATATATATATATATATATTTTTGTATATATATATATATATATACATTTATATATATATATATATATATATATATATATCTTTTATATATATATATATATATATTTTTTATATATGTTTTATATATATTTATATTTATTTATATATATATATATATATATATATTTTTTTATATATATTAATATATATATTTTTTATATATATATATTTTTTTTATATATATATATTTATATATATTTATATATTATATATATATATATATATATATATATATATATATATATATTTATATATTTATATATATATATATATTTATATATTTTCATATATATATATATATATATATATATATATATATATATATATATATATATATATATATATATATATATAATATAGTGTTATAATGTGTTTGTATATAATTGCTTCCCATTAAGGGGGGCACCTGACATCTGGGGCAAGAAAAACTGATGTAATGCCGTCTGCTGCATGCTTTATAACCCAAATGTGAGGACTGCAACAGTGAATACACTCTAACATCTACATTTATGGTAAGTGTACACAACTGTACTTTCTCTTCTGTCTGGTGTACAGTGAATAATAGTTTCCCCACAAACACTCTGCCTTTAATAGTTTACCTTTCTGCTGGTGCCAATATAGGTTTATGCTGATTTCTCGTAGCCGGAATTAAAGCATACACATGACTGTTCAGTTAAATCCTGCTGTGGAAAACCAGTCCAGTTGCTTAGTTGTATTTGAAATGAATACAGCCTGTTCCTTTCAGTTTCTGTGGTACAGCACAAATTTGCATGCTTTCTCTGGGCACTGTTTTTGAAACTGCTCTTTAAAAGCTTCGTGCTCAAGTTAGCCTTTTCTTCATTTATCCTTTGTGGGTTTTTTCCGGTTTTATTAGCTCGTCTGAATAGCTAGTTAACACTTCTATTGTTTCCAGTCATATTTGATTGTGTGCCTTCCTCAGATGTCACTTATTGTAAACACTTTTGTTTCCATTTGATTTACTAAATTCCTGGAAGTCCTCTTCTGTACCGGAGGTGAAAGCTGAACTGCATTTTTGTTGAACAAATTCTTTGCAGCTGAAGTTCTCTCCCTTTTCTGGTTGGTGGTATATTACTTTCTACAAATATTGCCTATTCTGGCATTTCAGGTCGTGTAGTTACAAGCTAGCATCTGCATTTTATCCAGTTTGATAACTTTACTTTTCTTTCCACGTTTGTAGTTTTAAGTTTACTCTTGTGTGCACAACATTGTACCCAGATCACCAGTCACTCCTTCTGTGTGCTTGTGAAATGGATGTTAATTTTACCTGTTGAAAACTTAAATAGTGAAAGCACTAAAGTTTCTTTAGCTGCATATAAGGTCCCAGGATTAAATTAAGGTATAAATATTAAATATCTATTAAAAGAGAAAAAGTCATGAGTATGTAAATGGTATTTGTGGATGCAAAATTTTAATGTTTGACTTTTCAAAGCAATACTATTTGCAGAACTCTTGTTCTGATCTAATTATTAAAGAATTGGTGGTGCTGAGGTAGCGTTGTCGCCTCACAGTAAGACGTTGTCCTGTTCGATTCTCAGCTAGAGCGTCTTCTGCGTGGAGACATGCGTGAGTGGACGTACCTTCGTTGAAGGTTGTGCATCAGGGCTGGCAACTTGGCACGTAAAAATCTGCTGCCAATCATTAGCGGACCGGAGTTCCACTGTGGCGACCCCTAACCGGAAAAAGCCGAAAGACACAACAACTGTTTAGTTTGTGAATGAGTTTGCACTTTAACATTGGTTTGGTTGCTTTGTTTTCAGTTTTATCTCTTGATTTCTTGACCACACAACCAGGAGTGGCCTTAGGTCAGTTGGTGCCCTAGGCAAAAGGGCTCCATGGCTCCCCCCACCACACCAGCCAGTGACCCCATCCTGGTCTGCCTACACCAGATACTGAAAGTGCCCCTACTTGAGTGGCGCCCTAGGCGGCCGACTAGTTGGCCTATGCCTAAGACTGGCTATGCACACAACAAAAGGGGGTTTCTCTT